>NW_028188750.1:0-51561 GCF_978046115.1 Saccoglossus kowalevskii | reverse complement strand
TGAATTCACTCTGGATAAGTACGTACATAACCGACCAATCTTGGACTTTATTTCAATATGTTGGTCAGGGTTCTGACCCTGTGTATTTTTCGGTGGGTACCGTTTAATTTCATTACCCTGGCTACGTGTTAAAATGGTTATGAATTCATTTTGGATAAGTACGTACATAACCGACCAATCTTGGACTTTATTTTGCATGCAGGTAAGGTACACCTACAGACATAACTGTGGACATTCAGTTCTTTTTATTTAGATCATGGCAATTTTTTGGTCAGAGCGCCCTCTAGTTTTGTGGAGAATCATGTTCATTTGGAATGCTCTGATTGGATGGAAGTTCAAGCCTAGCAAGGTGTGATAGAATTGGCCTGTTATGTTCAGATTCAAATAAGCATGAACCACTAATTTGACAGGGAAGTGATACTTATAATGCAGCAAGCTGTTCTAATTGCTGTTGTGGTAGAGTTTTTCTATTTTCCTGTCAAATGCATTTATTGGTCCACTGAAAAATGAAAATAATGTTCCCTGTAACTTAGACTCTTATTGATCAAGGCATTTTAAAAATCATGGGTGTTAACTCCCCTCAAGTTATGACCCGTTGTCCCCTACAGAATAATGGTTGCATCTAATATTAAAATAAAGATGGCGGAGTATAGCGTTGATTCATCTCGTTCTACTCTGGATTACTTGGAGTCAATAAAGATCCTAGAAAGTTAGTATTTATATGCCTGTGTGTTTTTTGTTTGTTTGTTTTTTCACTGTCTTTGACTTTCCCAGTATGTTTGTTGCTGTTGACAACAATTCAGTCCTCTGCCAGGCTTCAGTCAATGTTTTTCTTCACTACCTACCCAACTCCTCGTCGGGCACTATGTAGCTGGTGTGGTATATTTATCACAGACAGTAGGGCAATTGTCACATTTAGTGCTCCAAGAAAATATTCTCTGTCCATGTGTATTTATATAAATAGATGCAGTTTCTTTGGCTTGAATAACGATCACTGGCTTCGTACATACAGGTATACTGGTTTACCTGTTTCTAGTTGAAATATAGCCAATCTTATTAACCAAGACAGTTGGACATTTGCCACATGTCACAACACTCATTTCCAAGTGCCATAGCTTGAAACAAGTAGTCAAATCTGATATTGGCTGGAGCTTTAGTTTATATGGACATGGTAAATGGCAAACTAGATGGTCAGAAAGTAATAAAAATAATCACAGCTTTACTCCACCCACCCCACTATGAAGTAAAAGGCTGTTTATAAGGCCATGTATGATGGTTTCATTTTTCTTATGGAAAACAATTTTAATTAAAAACTTCTATGCTCCTGTACCCAACCGTGGGGGTTCATCACACTAAACAACAGGTGTCACTATTACTAAGATAAATGTACTTTTTTTTCATTAAAATTACTGAATGCTTATACATATGTACTAAAACGTTAGTTAACATTTAATATCAGGCAATGCATTGGTTCATTACCCTGGCTACGTGTTAAAATGGTTATGAATTCATTTTGGATAAGTACGTACATAACCGACCAATCTTGGACTTTATTTCAATATGTTGGTCAGGGTTCTGACCCTGTGTATTTTTCGGTGGGTACCGTTTAATTTCATTACCCTGGCTACGTGTTAAAATGGTTATGAATTCACTCTGGATAAGTACGTACATAACCGACCAATCTTGGACTTTATTTCAATATGTTGGTCAGGGTTCTGACCCTGTGTATTTTTCGGTGGGTACCGTTTAATTTCACCACCCTGGCTACGTGTTAAAATGGGTATGAATTCATTTTGGATAAGTACGTACATAACCGACCAATCTTGGACTTTATTTCAATGTGTTGGTCAGGGTTCTGACCCTGTGTATTTTTCGGTGGGTACCGTTTAATTTCACCACCCTGGCTACGTGTTAAAATGGGTATGAATTCATTTTGGATAAGTACGTACATAACCGACCAATCTTGGACTTTATTTCAATATGTTGGTCAGGGTTCTGACCCTGTGTATTTTTCGGTGGGTACCGTTTAATTTCATTACCCTGGCTACGTGTTAAAATGGTTATGAATTCACTCTGGATAAGTACGTACATAACCGACCAATCTTGGACTTTATTTCAATATGTTGGTCAGGGTTCTGACCCTGTGTATTTTTCGGTGGGTACCGTTTAATTTCATTACCCTGGCTACGTGTTAAAATGGTTATGAATTCATTTTGGATAAGTACGTACATAACCGACCAATCTTGGACTTTATTTCAATATGTTGGTCAGGGTTCTGACCCTGTGTATTTTTCGGTGGGTACCGTTTAATTTCATTACCCTGGCTACGTGTTAAAATGGTTATGAATTCATTTTGGATAAGTACGTACATAACCGACCAATCTTGGACTTTATTTCAATGTGTTGGTCAGGGTTCTGACCCTGTGTATTTTTCGGTGGGTACCGTTTAATTTCATTACCCTGGCTACGTGTTAAAATGGTTATGAATTCATTTTGGATAAGTACGTACATAACCGACCAATCTTGGACTTTATTTCAATATGTTGGTCAGGGTTCTGACCCTGTGTATTTTTCGGTGGGTACCGTTTAATTTCATTACCCTGGCTACGTGTTAAAATGGTTATGAATTCATTTTGGATAAGTACGTACATAACCGACCAATCTTGGACTTTATTTTGCATGCAGGTAAGGTACACCTACAGACATAACTGTGGACATTCAGTTCTTTTTATTTAGATCATGGCAATTTTTTGGTCAGAGCGCCCTCTAGTTTTGTGGAGAATCATGTTCATTTGGAATGCTCTGATTGGATGGAAGTTCAAGCCTAGCAAGGTGTGATAGAATTGGCCTGTTATGTTCAGATTCAAATAAGCATGAACCACTAATTTGACAGGGAAGTGATACTTATAATGCAGCAAGCTGTTCTAATTGCTGTTGTGGTAGAGTTTTTCTATTTTCCTGTCAAATGCATTTATTGGTCCACTGAAAAATGAAAATAATGTTCCCTGTAACTTAGACTCTTATTGATCAAGGCATTTTAAAAATCATGGGTGTTAACTCCCCTCAAGTTATGACCCGTTGTCCCCTACAGAATAATGGTTGCATCTAATATTAAAATAAAGATGGCGGAGTATAGCGTTGATTCATCTCGTTCTACTCTGGATTACTTGGAGTCAATAAAGATCCTAGAAAGTTAGTATTTATATGCCTGTGTGTTTTTTGTTTGTTTGTTTTTTCACTGTCTTTGACTTTCCCAGTATGTTTGTTGCTGTTGACAACAATTCAGTCCTCTGCCAGGCTTCAGTCAATGTTTTTCTTCACTACCTACCCAACTCCTCGTCGGGCACTATGTAGCTGGTGTGGTATATTTATCACAGACAGTAGGGCAATTGTCACATTTAGTGCTCCAAGAAAATATTCTCTGTCCATGTGTATTTATATAAATAGATGCAGTTTCTTTGGCTTGAATAACGATCACTGGCTTCGTACATACAGGTATACTGGTTTACCTGTTTCTAGTTGAAATATAGCCAATCTTATTAACCAAGACAGTTGGACATTTGCCACATGTCACAACACTCATTTCCAAGTGCCATAGCTTGAAACAAGTAGTCAAATCTGATATTGGCTGGAGCTTTAGTTTATATGGACATGGTAAATGGCAAACTAGATGGTCAGAAAGTAATAAAAATAATCACAGCTTTACTCCACCCACCCCACTATGAAGTAAAAGGCTGTTTATAAGGCCATGTATGATGGTTTCATTTTTCTTATGGAAAACAATTTTAATTAAAAACTTCTATGCTCCTGTACCCAACCGTGGGGGTTCATCACACTAAACAACAGGTGTCACTATTACTAAGATAAATGTACTTTTTTTTCATTAAAATTACTGAATGCTTATACATATGTACTAAAACGTTAGTTAACATTTAATATCAGGCAATGCATTGGTTCATTACCCTGGCTACGTGTTAAAATGGTTATGAATTCATTTTGGATAAGTACGTACATAACCGACCAATCTTGGACTTTATTTCAATATGTTGGTCAGGGTTCTGACCCTGTGTATTTTTCGGTGGGTACCGTTTAATTTCATTACCCTGGCTACGTGTTAAAATGGTTATGAATTCACTCTGGATAAGTACGTACATAACCGACCAATCTTGGACTTTATTTCAATATGTTGGTCAGGGTTCTGACCCTGTGTATTTTTCGGTGGGTACCGTTTAATTTCACCACCCTGGCTACGTGTTAAAATGGGTATGAATTCATTTTGGATAAGTACGTACATAACCGACCAATCTTGGACTTTATTTCAATGTGTTGGTCAGGGTTCTGACCCTGTGTATTTTTCGGTGGGTACCGTTTAATTTCACCACCCTGGCTACGTGTTAAAATGGGTATGAATTCATTTTGGATAAGTACGTACATAACCGACCAATCTTGGACTTTATTTCAATATGTTGGTCAGGGTTCTGACCCTGTGTATTTTTCGGTGGGTACCGTTTAATTTCATTACCCTGGCTACGTGTTAAAATGGTTATGAATTCACTCTGGATAAGTACGTACATAACCGACCAATCTTGGACTTTATTTCAATATGTTGGTCAGGGTTCTGACCCTGTGTATTTTTCGGTGGGTACCGTTTAATTTCATTACCCTGGCTACGTGTTAAAATGGTTATGAATTCATTTTGGATAAGTACGTACATAACCGACCAATCTTGGACTTTATTTTGCATGCAGGTAAGGTACACCTACAGACATAACTGTGGACATTCAGTTCTTTTTATTTAGATCATGGCAATTTTTTGGTCAGAGCGCCCTCTAGTTTTGTGGAGAATCATGTTCATTTGGAATGCTCTGATTGGATGGAAGTTCAAGCCTAGCAAGGTGTGATAGAATTGGCCTGTTATGTTCAGATTCAAATAAGCATGAACCACTAATTTGACAGGGAAGTGATACTTATAATGCAGCAAGCTGTTCCTAATTGCTGTTGTGGTAGAGTTTTTCTATTTTCCTGTCAAATGCATTTATTGGTCCACTGAAAAATGAAAATAATGTTCCCTGTAACTTAGACTCTTATTGATCAAGGCATTTTAAAAATCATGGGTGTTAACTCCCCTCAAGTTATGACCCGTTGTCCCCTACAGAATAATGGTTGCATCTAATATTAAAATAAAGATGGCGGAGTATAGCGTTGATTCATCTCGTTCTACTCTGGATTACTTGGAGTCAATAAAGATCCTAGAAAGTTAGTATTTATATGCCTGTGTGTTTTTTGTTTGTTTGTTTTTTCACTGTCTTTGACTTTCCCAGTATGTTTGTTGCTGTTGACAACAATTCAGTCCTCTGCCAGGCTTCAGTCAATGTTTTTCTTCACTACCTACCCAACTCCTCGTCGGGCACTATGTAGCTGGTGTGGTATATTTATCACAGACAGTAGGGCAATTGTCACATTTAGTGCTCCAAGAAAATATTCTCTGTCCATGTGTATTTATATAAATAGATGCAGTTTCTTTGGCTTGAATAACGATCACTGGCTTCGTACATACAGGTATACTGGTTTACCTGTTTCTAGTTGAAATATAGCCAATCTTATTAACCAAGACAGTTGGACATTTGCCACATGTCACAACACTCATTTCCAAGTGCCATAGCTTGAAACAAGTAGTCAAATCTGATATTGGCTGGAGCTTTAGTTTATATGGACATGGTAAATGGCAAACTAGATGGTCAGAAAGTAATAAAAATAATCACAGCTTTACTCCACCCACCCCACTATGAAGTAAAAGGCTGTTTATAAGGCCATGTATGATGGTTTCATTTTTCTTATGGAAAACAATTTTAATTAAAAACTTCTATGCTCCTGTACCCAACCGTGGGGGTTCATCACACTAAACAACAGGTGTCACTATTACTAAGATAAATGTACTTTTTTTCATTAAAATTACTGAATGCTTATACATATGTACTAAAACGTTAGTTAACATTTAATATCAGGCAATGCATTGGTTCATTACCCTGGCTACGTGTTAAAATGGTTATGAATTCATTTTGGATAAGTACGTACATAACCGACCAATCTTGGACTTTATTTCAATATGTTGGTCAGGGTTCTGACCCTGTGTATTTTTCGGTGGGTACCGTTTAATTTCATTACCCTGGCTACGTGTTAAAATGGTTATGAATTCACTCTGGATAAGTACGTACATAACCGACCAATCTTGGACTTTATTTCAATATGTTGGTCAGGGTTCTGACCCTGTGTATTTTTCGGTGGGTACCGTTTAATTTCACCACCCTGGCTACGTGTTAAAATGGGTATGAATTCATTTTGGATAAGTACGTACATAACCGACCAATCTTGGACTTTATTTTGCATGCAGGTAAGGTACACCTACAGACATAACTGTGGACATTCAGTTCTTTTTATTTAGATCATGGCAATTTTTTGGTCAGAGCGCCCTCTAGTTTTGTGGAGAATCATGTTCATTTGGAATGCTCTGATTGGATGGAAGTTCAAGCCTAGCAAGGTGTGATAGAATTGGCCTGTTATGTTCAGATTCAAATAAGCATGAACCACTAATTTGACAGGGAAGTGATACTTATAATGCAGCAAGCTGTTCTAATTGCTGTTGTGGTAGAGTTTTTCTATTTTCCTGTCAAATGCATTTATTGGTCCACTGAAAAATGAAAATAATGTTCCCTGTAACTTAGACTCTTATTGATCAAGGCATTTTAAAAATCATGGGTGTTAACTCCCCTCAAGTTATGACCCGTTGTCCCCTACAGAATAATGGTTGCATCTAATATTAAAATAAAGATGGCGGAGTATAGCGTTGATTCATCTCGTTCTACTCTGGATTACTTGGAGTCAATAAAGATCCTAGAAAGTTAGTATTTATATGCCTGTGTGTTTTTTGTTTGTTTGTTTTTTCACTGTCTTTGACTTTCCCAGTATGTTTGTTGCTGTTGACAACAATTCAGTCCTCTGCCAGGCTTCAGTCAATGTTTTTCTTCACTACCTACCCAACTCCTCGTCGGGCACTATGTAGCTGGTGTGGTATATTTATCACAGACAGTAGGGCAATTGTCACATTTAGTGCTCCAAGAAAATATTCTCTGTCCATGTGTATTTATATAAATAGATGCAGTTTCTTTGGCTTGAATAACGATCACTGGCTTCGTACATACAGGTATACTGGTTTACCTGTTTCTAGTTGAAATATAGCCAATCTTATTAACCAAGACAGTTGGACATTTGCCACATGTCACAACACTCATTTCCAAGTGCCATAGCTTGAAACAAGTAGTCAAATCTGATATTGGCTGGAGCTTTAGTTTATATGGACATGGTAAATGGCAAACTAGATGGTCAGAAAGTAATAAAAATAATCACAGCTTTACTCCACCCACCCCACTATGAAGTAAAAGGCTGTTTATAAGGCCATGTATGATGGTTTCATTTTTCTTATGGAAAACAATTTTAATTAAAAACTTCTATGCTCCTGTACCCAACCGTGGGGGTTCATCACACTAAACAACAGGTGTCACTATTACTAAGATAAATGTACTTTTTTTTCATTAAAATTACTGAATGCTTATACATATGTACTAAAACGTTAGTTAACATTTAATATCAGGCAATGCATTGGTTCATTACCCTGGCTACGTGTTAAAATGGTTATGAATTCATTTTGGATAAGTACGTACATAACCGACCAATCTTGGACTTTATTTCAATATGTTGGTCAGGGTTCTGACCCTGTGTATTTTTCGGTGGGTACCGTTTAATTTCATTACCCTGGCTACGTGTTAAAATGGTTATGAATTCACTCTGGATAAGTACGTACATAACCGACCAATCTTGGACTTTATTTCAATATGTTGGTCAGGGTTCTGACCCTGTGTATTTTTCGGTGGGTACCGTTTAATTTCACCACCCTGGCTACGTGTTAAAATGGGTATGAATTCATTTTGGATAAGTACGTACATAACCGACCAATCTTGGACTTTATTTTGCATGCAGGTAAGGTACACCTACAGACATAACTGTGGACATTCAGTTCTTTTTATTTAGATCATGGCAATTTTTTGGTCAGAGCGCCCTCTAGTTTTGTGGAGAATCATGTTCATTTGGAATGCTCTGATTGGATGGAAGTTCAAGCCTAGCAAGGTGTGATAGAATTGGCCTGTTATGTTCAGATTCAAATAAGCATGAACCACTAATTTGACAGGGAAGTGATACTTATAATGCAGCAAGCTGTTCTAATTGCTGTTGTGGTAGAGTTTTTCTATTTTCCTGTCAAATGCATTTATTGGTCCACTGAAAAATGAAAATAATGTTCCCTGTAACTTAGACTCTTATTGATCAAGGCATTTTAAAAATCATGGGTGTTAACTCCCCTCAAGTTATGACCCGTTGTCCCCTACAGAATAATGGTTGCATCTAATATTAAAATAAAGATGGCGGAGTATAGCGTTGATTCATCTCGTTCTACTCTGGATTACTTGGAGTCAATAAAGATCCTAGAAAGTTAGTATTTATATGCCTGTGTGTTTTTTGTTTGTTTGTTTTTTCACTGTCTTTGACTTTCCCAGTATGTTTGTTGCTGTTGACAACAATTCAGTCCTCTGCCAGGCTTCAGTCAATGTTTTTCTTCACTACCTACCCAACTCCTCGTCGGGCACTATGTAGCTGGTGTGGTATATTTATCACAGACAGTAGGGCAATTGTCACATTTAGTGCTCCAAGAAAATATTCTCTGTCCATGTGTATTTATATAAATAGATGCAGTTTCTTTGGCTTGAATAACGATCACTGGCTTCGTACATACAGGTATACTGGTTTACCTGTTTCTAGTTGAAATATAGCCAATCTTATTAACCAAGACAGTTGGACATTTGCCACATGTCACAACACTCATTTCCAAGTGCCATAGCTTGAAACAAGTAGTCAAATCTGATATTGGCTGGAGCTTTAGTTTATATGGACATGGTAAATGGCAAACTAGATGGTCAGAAAGTAATAAAAATAATCACAGCTTTACTCCACCCACCCCACTATGAAGTAAAAGGCTGTTTATAAGGCCATGTATGATGGTTTCATTTTTCTTATGGAAAACAATTTTAATTAAAAACTTCTATGCTCCTGTACCCAACCGTGGGGGTTCATCACACTAAACAACAGGTGTCACTATTACTAAGATAAATGTACTTTTTTTTCATTAAAATTACTGAATGCTTATACATATGTACTAAAACGTTAGTTAACATTTAATATCAGGCAATGCATTGGTTCATTACCCTGGCTACGTGTTAAAATGGTTATGAATTCATTTTGGATAAGTACGTACATAACCGACCAATCTTGGACTTTATTTCAATATGTTGGTCAGGGTTCTGACCCTGTGTATTTTTCGGTGGGTACCGTTTAATTTCATTACCCTGGCTACGTGTTAAAATGGTTATGAATTCACTCTGGATAAGTACGTACATAACCGACCAATCTTGGACTTTATTTCAATATGTTGGTCAGGGTTCTGACCCTGTGTATTTTTCGGTGGGTACCGTTTAATTTCACCACCCTGGCTACGTGTTAAAATGGGTATGAATTCATTTTGGATAAGTACGTACATAACCGACCAATCTTGGACTTTATTTCAATGTGTTGGTCAGGGTTCTGACCCTGTGTATTTTTCGGTGGGTACCGTTTAATTTCACCACCCTGGCTACGTGTTAAAATGGGTATGAATTCATTTTGGATAAGTACGTACATAACCGACCAATCTTGGACTTTATTTCAATATGTTGGTCAGGGTTCTGACCCTGTGTATTTTTCGGTGGGTACCGTTTAATTTCATTACCCTGGCTACGTGTTAAAATGGTTATGAATTCACTCTGGATAAGTACGTACATAACCGACCAATCTTGGACTTTATTTCAATATGTTGGTCAGGGTTCTGACCCTGTGTATTTTTCGGTGGGTACCGTTTAATTTCATTACCCTGGCTACGTGTTAAAATGGTTATGAATTCATTTTGGATAAGTACGTACATAACCGACCAATCTTGGACTTTATTTTGCATGCAGGTAAGGTACACCTACAGACATAACTGTGGACATTCAGTTCTTTTTATTTAGATCATGGCAATTTTTTGGTCAGAGCGCCCTCTAGTTTTGTGGAGAATCATGTTCATTTGGAATGCTCTGATTGGATGGAAGTTCAAGCCTAGCAAGGTGTGATAGAATTGGCCTGTTATGTTCAGATTCAAATAAGCATGAACCACTAATTTGACAGGGAAGTGATACTTATAATGCAGCAAGCTGTTCTAATTGCTGTTGTGGTAGAGTTTTTCTATTTTCCTGTCAAATGCATTTATTGGTCCACTGAAAAATGAAAATAATGTTCCCTGTAACTTAGACTCTTATTGATCAAGGCATTTTAAAAATCATGGGTGTTAACTCCCCTCAAGTTATGACCCGTTGTCCCCTACAGAATAATGGTTGCATCTAATATTAAAATAAAGATGGCGGAGTATAGCGTTGATTCATCTCGTTCTACTCTGGATTACTTGGAGTCAATAAAGATCCTAGAAAGTTAGTATTTATATGCCTGTGTGTTTTTTGTTTGTTTGTTTTTTCACTGTCTTTGACTTTCCCAGTATGTTTGTTGCTGTTGACAACAATTCAGTCCTCTGCCAGGCTTCAGTCAATGTTTTTCTTCACTACCTACCCAACTCCTCGTCGGGCACTATGTAGCTGGTGTGGTATATTTATCACAGACAGTAGGGCAATTGTCACATTTAGTGCTCCAAGAAAATATTCTCTGTCCATGTGTATTTATATAAATAGATGCAGTTTCTTTGGCTTGAATAACGATCACTGGCTTCGTACATACAGGTATACTGGTTTACCTGTTTCTAGTTGAAATATAGCCAATCTTATTAACCAAGACAGTTGGACATTTGCCACATGTCACAACACTCATTTCCAAGTGCCATAGCTTGAAACAAGTAGTCAAATCTGATATTGGCTGGAGCTTTAGTTTATATGGACATGGTAAATGGCAAACTAGATGGTCAGAAAGTAATAAAAATAATCACAGCTTTACTCCACCCACCCCACTATGAAGTAAAAGGCTGTTTATAAGGCCATGTATGATGGTTTCATTTTTCTTATGGAAAACAATTTTAATTAAAAACTTCTATGCTCCTGTACCCAACCGTGGGGGTTCATCACACTAAACAACAGGTGTCACTATTACTAAGATAAATGTACTTTTTTTTCATTAAAATTACTGAATGCTTATACATATGTACTAAAACGTTAGTTAACATTTAATATCAGGCAATGCATTGGTTCATTACCCTGGCTACGTGTTAAAATGGTTATGAATTCATTTTGGATAAGTACGTACATAACCGACCAATCTTGGACTTTATTTCAATATGTTGGTCAGGGTTCTGACCCTGTGTATTTTTCGGTGGGTACCGTTTAATTTCATTACCCTGGCTACGTGTTAAAATGGTTATGAATTCACTCTGGATAAGTACGTACATAACCGACCAATCTTGGACTTTATTTCAATATGTTGGTCAGGGTTCTGACCCTGTGTATTTTTCGGTGGGTACCGTTTAATTTCACCACCCTGGCTACGTGTTAAAATGGGTATGAATTCATTTTGGATAAGTACGTACATAACCGACCAATCTTGGACTTTATTTCAATGTGTTGGTCAGGGTTCTGACCCTGTGTATTTTTCGGTGGGTACCGTTTAATTTCACCACCCTGGCTACGTGTTAAAATGGGTATGAATTCATTTTGGATAAGTACGTACATAACCGACCAATCTTGGACTTTATTTCAATATGTTGGTCAGGGTTCTGACCCTGTGTATTTTTCGGTGGGTACCGTTTAATTTCATTACCCTGGCTACGTGTTAAAATGGTTATGAATTCACTCTGGATAAGTACGTACATAACCGACCAATCTTGGACTTTATTTCAATATGTTGGTCAGGGTTCTGACCCTGTGTATTTTTCGGTGGGTACCGTTTAATTTCATTACCCTGGCTACGTGTTAAAATGGTTATGAATTCATTTTGGATAAGTACGTACATAACCGACCAATCTTGGACTTTATTTTGCATGCAGGTAAGGTACACCTACAGACATAACTGTGGACATTCAGTTCTTTTTATTTAGATCATGGCAATTTTTTGGTCAGAGCGCCCTCTAGTTTTGTGGAGAATCATGTTCATTTGGAATGCTCTGATTGGATGGAAGTTCAAGCCTAGCAAGGTGTGATAGAATTGGCCTGTTATGTTCAGATTCAAATAAGCATGAACCACTAATTTGACAGGGAAGTGATACTTATAATGCAGCAAGCTGTTCTAATTGCTGTTGTGGTAGAGTTTTTCTATTTTCCTGTCAAATGCATTTATTGGTCCACTGAAAAATGAAAATAATGTTCCCTGTAACTTAGACTCTTATTGATCAAGGCATTTTAAAAATCATGGGTGTTAACTCCCCTCAAGTTATGACCCGTTGTCCCCTACAGAATAATGGTTGCATCTAATATTAAAATAAAGATGGCGGAGTATAGCGTTGATTCATCTCGTTCTACTCTGGATTACTTGGAGTCAATAAAGATCCTAGAAAGTTAGTATTTATATGCCTGTGTGTTTTTTGTTTGTTTGTTTTTTCACTGTCTTTGACTTTCCCAGTATGTTTGTTGCTGTTGACAACAATTCAGTCCTCTGCCAGGCTTCAGTCAATGTTTTTCTTCACTACCTACCCAACTCCTCGTCGGGCACTATGTAGCTGGTGTGGTATATTTATCACAGACAGTAGGGCAATTGTCACATTTAGTGCTCCAAGAAAATATTCTCTGTCCATGTGTATTTATATAAATAGATGCAGTTTCTTTGGCTTGAATAACGATCACTGGCTTCGTACATACAGGTATACTGGTTTACCTGTTTCTAGTTGAAATATAGCCAATCTTATTAACCAAGACAGTTGGACATTTGCCACATGTCACAACACTCATTTCCAAGTGCCATAGCTTGAAACAAGTAGTCAAATCTGATATTGGCTGGAGCTTTAGTTTATATGGACATGGTAAATGGCAAACTAGATGGTCAGAAAGTAATAAAAATAATCACAGCTTTACTCCACCCACCCCACTATGAAGTAAAAGGCTGTTTATAAGGCCATGTATGATGGTTTCATTTTTCTTATGGAAAACAATTTTAATTAAAAACTTCTATGCTCCTGTACCCAACCGTGGGGGTTCATCACACTAAACAACAGGTGTCACTATTACTAAGATAAATGTACTTTTTTTTCATTAAAATTACTGAATGCTTATACATATGTACTAAAACGTTAGTTAACATTTAATATCAGGCAATGCATTGGTTCATTACCCTGGCTACGTGTTAAAATGGTTATGAATTCATTTTGGATAAGTACGTACATAACCGACCAATCTTGGACTTTATTTCAATATGTTGGTCAGGGTTCTGACCCTGTGTATTTTTCGGTGGGTACCGTTTAATTTCATTACCCTGGCTACGTGTTAAAATGGTTATGAATTCACTCTGGATAAGTACGTACATAACCGACCAATCTTGGACTTTATTTCAATATGTTGGTCAGGGTTCTGACCCTGTGTATTTTTCGGTGGGTACCGTTTAATTTCACCACCCTGGCTACGTGTTAAAATGGGTATGAATTCATTTTGGATAAGTACGTACATAACCGACCAATCTTGGACTTTATTTCAATGTGTTGGTCAGGGTTCTGACCCTGTGTATTTTTCGGTGGGTACCGTTTAATTTCACCACCCTGGCTACGTGTTAAAATGGGTATGAATTCATTTTGGATAAGTACGTACATAACCGACCAATCTTGGACTTTATTTCAATATGTTGGTCAGGGTTCTGACCCTGTGTATTTTTCGGTGGGTACCGTTTAATTTCATTACCCTGGCTACGTGTTAAAATGGTTATGAATTCACTCTGGATAAGTACGTACATAACCGACCAATCTTGGACTTTATTTCAATATGTTGGTCAGGGTTCTGACCCTGTGTATTTTTCGGTGGGTACCGTTTAATTTCATTACCCTGGCTACGTGTTAAAATGGTTATGAATTCATTTTGGATAAGTACGTACATAACCGACCAATCTTGGACTTTATTTCAA
Source organism: Saccoglossus kowalevskii (assembly GCF_978046115.1). Taxonomy (NCBI): domain Eukaryota; kingdom Metazoa; phylum Hemichordata; class Enteropneusta; family Harrimaniidae; genus Saccoglossus; species Saccoglossus kowalevskii. Next base: position 37,344 of record NW_028188750.1, on the reverse strand, counting down.
TATGTTGGTCAGGGTTCTGACCCTGTGTATTTTTCGGTGGGTACCGTTTAATTTCACCACCCTGGCTACGTGTTAAAATGGTTATGAATTCATTTTGGATAAGTACGTACATAACCGACCAATCTTGGACTTTATTTCAATATGTTGGTCAGGGTTCAGACCCTGTGTATTTTTCGGTGGGTACCGTTTAATTTCATTACCCTGGCTACGTGTTAAAATGGTTATGAATTCACTCTGGATAAGTACGTACATAACCGACCAATCTTGGACTTTATTTCAATATGTTGGTCAGGGTTCTGACCCTGTGTATTTTTCGGTGGGTACCGTTTAATTTCATTACCCTGGCTACGTGTTAAAATGGTTATGAATTCATTTTGGATAAGTACGTACATAACCGACCAATCTTGGACTTTATTTTGCATGCAGGTAAGGTACACCTACAGACATAACTGTGGACATTCAGTTCTTTTTATTTAGATCATGGCAATTTTTTGGTCAGAGCGCCCTCTAGTTTTGTGGAGAATCATGTTCATTTGGAATGCTCTGATTGGATGGAAGTTCAAGCCTAGCAAGGTGTGATAGAATTGGCCTGTTATGTTCAGATTCAAATAAGCATGAACCACTAATTTGACAGGGAAGTGATACTTATAATGCAGCAAGCTGTTCTAATTGTTGTTGTGGTAGAGTTTTTCTATTTTCCTGTCAAATGCATTTATTGGTCCACTGAAAAATGAAAATAATGTTCCCTGTAACTTAGACTCTTATTGATCAAGGCATTTTAAAAATCATGGGTGTTAACTCCCCTCAAGTTATGACCCGTTGTCCCCTACAGAATAATGGTTGCATCTAATATTAAAATAAAGATGGCGGAGTATAGCGTTGATTCATCTCGTTCTACTCTGGATTACTTGGAGTCAATAAAGATCCTAGAAAGTTAGTATTTATATGCCTGTGTGTTTTTTGTTTGTTTGTTTTTTCACTGTCTTTGACTTTCCCAGTATGTTTGTTGCTGTTGACAACAATTCAGTCCTCTGCCAGGCTTCAGTCAATGTTTTTCTTCACTACCTACCCAACTCCTCGTCGGGCACTATGTAGCTGGTGTGGTATATTTATCACAGACAGTAGGGCAATTGTCACATTTAGTGCTCCAAGAAAATATTCTCTGTCCATGTGTATTTATATAAATAGATGCAGTTTCTTTGGCTTGAATAACGATCACTGGCTTCGTACATACAGGTATACTGGTTTACCTGTTTCTAGTTGAAATATAGCCAATCTTATTAACCAAGACAGTTGGACATTTGCCACATGTCACAACACTCATTTCCAAGTGCCATAGCTTGAAACAAGTAGTCAAATCTGATATTGGCTGGAGCTTTAGTTTATATGGACATGGTAAATGGCAAACTAGATGGTCAGAAAGTAATAAAAATAATCACAGCTTTACTCCACCCACCCCACTATGAAGTAAAAGGCTGTTTATAAGGCCATGTATGATGGTTTCATTTTTCTTATGGAAAACAATTTTAATTAAAAACTTCTATGCTCCTGTACCCAACCGTGGGGGTTCATCACACTAAACAACAGGTGTCACTATTACTAAGATAAATGTACTTTTTTTTCATTAAAATTACTGAATGCTTATACATATGTACTAAAACGTTAGTTAACATTTAATATCAGGCAATGCATTGGTTCATTACCCTGGCTACGTGTTAAAATGGTTATGAATTCATTTTGGATAAGTACGTACATAACCGACCAATCTTGGACTTTATTTCAATATGTTGGTCAGGGTTCTGACCCTGTGTATTTTTCGGTGGGTACCGTTTAATTTCACCACCCTGGCTACGTGTTAAAATGGTTATGAATTCATTTTGGATAAGTACGTACATAACCGACCAATCTTGGACTTTATTTCAATATGTTGGTCAGGGTTCAGACCCTGTGTATTTTTCGGTGGGTACCGTTTAATTTCATTACCCTGGCTACGTGTTAAAATGGTTATGAATTCACTCTGGATAAGTACGTACATAACCGACCAATCTTGGACTTTATTTCAATATGTTGGTCAGGGTTCTGACCCTGTGTATTTTTCGGTGGGTACCGTTTAATTTCATTACCCTGGCTACGTGTTAAAATGGTTATGAATTCATTTTGGATAAGTACGTACATAACCGACCAATCTTGGACTTTATTTCAATATGTTGGTCAGGGTTCAGACCCTGTGTATTTTTCGGTGGGTACCGTTTAATTTCATTACCCTGGCTACGTGTTAAAATGGTTATGAATTCATTTTGGATAAGTACGTACATAACCGACCAATCTTGGACTTTATTTCAATGTGTTGGTCAGGGTTCTGACCCTGTGTATTTTTCGGTGGGTACCGTTTAATTTCACCACCCTGGCTACGTGTTAAAATGGGTATGAATTCATTTTGGATAAGTACGTACATAACCGACCAATCTTGGACTTTATTTCAATGTGTTGGTCAGGGTTCTGACCCTGTGTATTTTTCGGTGGGTACCGTTTAATTTCATTACCCTGGCTACGTGTTAAAATGGGTCTGAAGTCACTCTGGATAAGTACGTACGTAACCGACCAATCTTGGACTTTAATTCAATGTGTTGGTCAGGGTTCTGACCCTGTGTATTTTTCGGTGGGTACCGTTTAATTTCACTACCCTGGCTACGTGTTAAAATGGTTATGAATTCATTTTGGATAAGTACGTACATAACCGACCAATCTTAGACTTTATTTCAATGTGTTGGTCAGGGTTTTGACCCTGTGTATTTTTCGGTGGGTACCGTTTAATTTCATTACCCTGGCTACGTGTTAAAATGGGTCTGAAGTCACTCTGGATAAGTACGTACATAACCGACCAATCTTGGACTTTAATTCAATGTGTTGGTCAGGGTTCTGACCCTGTGTATTTTTCGGTGGGTACCGTTTAATTTCATTACCCTGGCTACGTGTTAAAATGGGTCTGAAGTCACTCTGGATAAGTACGTACATAACCGACCAATCTTGGACTTTATTTCAATATGTTGGTCAGGGTTCTGACCCTGTGTATTTTTCGGTGGGTACCGTTTAATTTCATTACCCTGGCTACGTGTTAAAATGGTTATGAATTCACTCTGGATAAGTACGTACATAACCGACCAATCTTGGACTTTATTTCAATATGTTGGTCAGGGTTCTGACCCTGTGTATTTTTCGGTGGGTACCGTTTAATTTCATTACCCTGGCTACGTGTTAAAATGGTTATGAATTCATTTTGGATAAGTACGTACATAACCGACCAATCTTGGACTTTATTTTGCATGCAGGTAAGGTACACCTACAGACATAACTGTGGACATTCAGTTCTTTTTATTTAGATCATGGCAATTTTTTGGTCAGAGCGCCCTCTAGTTTTGTGGAGAATCATGTTCATTTGGAATGCTCTGATTGGATGGAAGTTCAAGCCTAGCAAGGTGTGATAGAATTGGCCTGTTATGTTCAGATTCAAATAAGCATGAACCACTAATTTGACAGGGAAGTGATACTTATAATGCAGCAAGCTGTTCTAATTGCTGTTGTGGTAGAGTTTTTCTATTTTCCTGTCAAATGCATTTATTGGTCCACTGAAAAATGAAAATAATGTTCCCTGTAACTTAGACTCTTATTGATCAAGGCATTTTAAAAATCATGGGTGTTAACTCCCCTCAAGTTATGACCCGTTGTCCCCTACAGAATAATGGTTGCATCTAATATTAAAATAAAGATGGCGGAGTATAGCGTTGATTCATCTCGTTCTACTCTGGATTACTTGGAGTCAATAAAGATCCTAGAAAGTTAGTATTTATATGCCTGTGTGTTTTTTGTTTGTTTGTTTTTTCACTGTCTTTGACTTTCCCAGTATGTTTGTTGCTGTTGACAACAATTCAGTCCTCTGCCAGGCTTCAGTCAATGTTTTTCTTCACTACCTACCCAACTCCTCGTCGGGCACTATGTAGCTGGTGTGGTATATTTATCACAGACAGTAGGGCAATTGTCACATTTAGTGCTCCAAGAAAATATTCTCTGTCCATGTGTATTTATATAAATAGATGCAGTTTCTTTGGCTTGAATAACGATCACTGGCTTCGTACATACAGGTATACTGGTTTACCTGTTTCTAGTTGAAATATAGCCAATCTTATTAACCAAGACAGTTGGACATTTGCCACATGTCACAACACTCATTTCCAAGTGCCATAGCTTGAAACAAGTAGTCAAATCTGATATTGGCTGGAGCTTTAGTTTATATGGACATGGTAAATGGCAAACTAGATGGTCAGAAAGTAATAAAAATAATCACAGCTTTACTCCACCCACCCCACTATGAAGTAAAAGGCTGTTTATAAGGCCATGTATGATGGTTTCATTTTTCTTATGGAAAACAATTTTAATTAAAAACTTCTATGCTCCTGTACCCAACCGTGGGGGTTCATCACACTAAACAACAGGTGTCACTATTACTAAGATAAATGTACTTTTTTTTCATTAAAATTACTGAATGCTTATACATATGTACTAAAACGTTAGTTAACATTTAATATCAGGCAATGCATTGGTTCATTACCCTGGCTACGTGTTAAAATGGTTATGAATTCATTTTGGATAAGTACGTACATAACCGACCAATCTTGGACTTTATTTCAATATGTTGGTCAGGGTTCTGACCCTGTGTATTTTTCGGTGGGTACCGTTTAATTTCACCACCCTGGCTACGTGTTAAAATGGTTATGAATTCATTTTGGATAAGTACGTACATAACCGACCAATCTTGGACTTTATTTCAATATGTTGGTCAGGGTTCAGACCCTGTGTATTTTTCGGTGGGTACCGTTTAATTTCATTACCCTGGCTACGTGTTAAAATGGTTATGAATTCACTCTGGATAAGTACGTACATAACCGACCAATCTTGGACTTTATTTCAATATGTTGGTCAGGGTTCTGACCCTGTGTATTTTTCGGTGGGTACCGTTTAATTTCATTACCCTGGCTACGTGTTAAAATGGTTATGAATTCATTTTGGATAAGTACGTACATAACCGACCAATCTTGGACTTTATTTTGCATGCAGGTAAGGTACACCTACAGACATAACTGTGGACATTCAGTTCTTTTTATTTAGATCATGGCAATTTTTTGGTCAGAGCGCCCTCTAGTTTTGTGGAGAATCATGTTCATTTGGAATGCTCTGATTGGATGGAAGTTCAAGCCTAGCAAGGTGTGATAGAATTGGCCTGTTATGTTCAGATTCAAATAAGCATGAACCACTAATTTGACAGGGAAGTGATACTTATAATGCAGCAAGCTGTTCTAATTGCTGTTGTGGTAGAGTTTTTCTATTTTCCTGTCAAATGCATTTATTGGTCCACTGAAAAATGAAAATAATGTTCCCTGTAACTTAGACTCTTATTGATCAAGGCATTTTAAAAATCATGGGTGTTAACTCCCCTCAAGTTATGACCCGTTGTCCCCTACAGAATAATGGTTGCATCTAATATTAAAATAAAGATGGCGGAGTATAGCGTTGATTCATCTCGTTCTACTCTGGATTACTTGGAGTCAATAAAGATCCTAGAAAGTTAGTATTTATATGCCTGTGTGTTTTTTGTTTGTTTGTTTTTTCACTGTCTTTGACTTTCCCAGTATGTTTGTTGCTGTTGACAACAATTCAGTCCTCTGCCAGGCTTCAGTCAATGTTTTTCTTCACTACCTACCCAACTCCTCGTCGGGCACTATGTAGCTGGTGTGGTATATTTATCACAGACAGTAGGGCAATTGTCACATTTAGTGCTCCAAGAAAATATTCTCTGTCCATGTGTATTTATATAAATAGATGCAGTTTCTTTGGCTTGAATAACGATCACTGGCTTCGTACATACAGGTATACTGGTTTACCTGTTTCTAGTTGAAATATAGCCAATCTTATTAACCAAGACAGTTGGACATTTGCCACATGTCACAACACTCATTTCCAAGTGCCATAGCTTGAAACAAGTAGTCAAATCTGATATTGGCTGGAGCTTTAGTTTATATGGACATGGTAAATGGCAAACTAGATGGTCAGAAAGTAATAAAAATAATCACAGCTTTACTCCACCCACCCCACTATGAAGTAAAAGGCTGTTTATAAGGCCATGTATGATGGTTTCATTTTTCTTATGGAAAACAATTTTAATTAAAAACTTCTATGCTCCTGTACCCAACCGTGGGGGTTCATCACACTAAACAACAGGTGTCACTATTACTAAGATAAATGTACTTTTTTTTCATTAAAATTACTGAATGCTTATACATATGTACTAAAACGTTAGTTAACATTTAATATCAGGCAATGCATTGGTTCATTACCCTGGCTACGTGTTAAAATGGTTATGAATTCATTTTGGATAAGTACGTACATAACCGACCAATCTTGGACTTTATTTCAATATGTTGGTCAGGGTTCTGACCCTGTGTATTTTTCGGTGGGTACCGTTTAATTTCACCACCCTGGCTACGTGTTAAAATGGTTATGAATTCATTTTGGATAAGTACGTACATAACCGACCAATCTTGGACTTTATTTCAATATGTTGGTCAGGGTTCAGACCCTGTGTATTTTTCGGTGGGTACCGTTTAATTTCATTACCCTGGCTACGTGTTAAAATGGTTATGAATTCACTCTGGATAAGTACGTACATAACCGACCAATCTTGGACTTTATTTCAATATGTTGGTCAGGGTTCTGACCCTGTGTATTTTTCGGTGGGTACCGTTTAATTTCATTACCCTGGCTACGTGTTAAAATGGTTATGAATTCATTTTGGATAAGTACGTACATAACCGACCAATCTTGGACTTTATTTTGCATGCAGGTAAGGTACACCTACAGACATAACTGTGGACATTCAGTTCTTTTTATTTAGATCATGGCAATTTTTTGGTCAGAGCGCCCTCTAGTTTTGTGGAGAATCATGTTCATTTGGAATGCTCTGATTGGATGGAAGTTCAAGCCTAGCAAGGTGTGATAGAATTGGCCTGTTATGTTCAGATTCAAATAAGCATGAACCACTAATTTGACAGGGAAGTGATACTTATAATGCAGCAAGCTGTTCTAATTGCTGTTGTGGTAGAGTTTTTCTATTTTCCTGTCAAATGCATTTATTGGTCCACTGAAAAATGAAAATAATGTTCCCTGTAACTTAGACTCTTATTGATCAAGGCATTTTAAAAATCATGGGTGTTAACTCCCCTCAAGTTATGACCCGTTGTCCCCTACAGAATAATGGTTGCATCTAATATTAAAATAAAGATGGCGGAGTATAGCGTTGATTCATCTCGTTCTACTCTGGATTACTTGGAGTCAATAAAGATCCTAGAAAGTTAGTATTTATATGCCTGTGTGTTTTTTGTTTGTTTGTTTTTTCACTGTCTTTGACTTTCCCAGTATGTTTGTTGCTGTTGACAACAATTCAGTCCTCTGCCAGGCTTCAGTCAATGTTTTTCTTCACTACCTACCCAACTCCTCGTCGGGCACTATGTAGCTGGTGTGGTATATTTATCACAGACAGTAGGGCAATTGTCACATTTAGTGCTCCAAGAAAATATTCTCTGTCCATGTGTATTTATATAAATAGATGCAGTTTCTTTGGCTTGAATAACGATCACTGGCTTCGTACATACAGGTATACTGGTTTACCTGTTTCTAGTTGAAATATAGCCAATCTTATTAACCAAGACAGTTGGACATTTGCCACATGTCACAACACTCATTTCCAAGTGCCATAGCTTGAAACAAGTAGTCAAATCTGATATTGGCTGGAGCTTTAGTTTATATGGACATGGTAAATGGCAAACTAGATGGTCAGAAAGTAATAAAAATAATCACAGCTTTACTCCACCCACCCCACTATGAAGTAAAAGGCTGTTTATAAGGCCATGTATGATGGTTTCATTTTTCTTATGGAAAACAATTTTAATTAAAAACTTCTATGCTCCTGTACCCAACCGTGGGGGTTCATCACACTAAACAACAGGTGTCACTATTACTAAGATAAATGTACTTTTTTTTCATTAAAATTACTGAATGCTTATACATATGTACTAAAACGTTAGTTAACATTTAATATCAGGCAATGCATTGGTTCATTACCCTGGCTACGTGTTAAAATGGTTATGAATTCATTTTGGATAAGTACGTACATAACCGACCAATCTTGGACTTTATTTCAATATGTTGGTCAGGGTTCTGACCCTGTGTATTTTTCGGTGGGTACCGTTTAATTTCACCACCCTGGCTACGTGTTAAAATGGTTATGAATTCATTTTGGATAAGTACGTACATAACCGACCAATCTTGGACTTTATTTCAATATGTTGGTCAGGGTTCAGACCCTGTGTATTTTTCGGTGGGTACCGTTTAATTTCATTACCCTGGCTACGTGTTAAAATGGTTATGAATTCACTCTGGATAAGTACGTACATAACCGACCAATCTTGGACTTTATTTCAATATGTTGGTCAGGGTTCTGACCCTGTGTATTTTTCGGTGGGTACCGTTTAATTTCATTACCCTGGCTACGTGTTAAAATGGTTATGAATTCATTTTGGATAAGTACGTACATAACCGACCAATCTTGGACTTTATTTTGCATGCAGGTAAGGTACACCTACAGACATAACTGTGGACATTCAGTTCTTTTTATTTAGATCATGGCAATTTTTTGGTCAGAGCGCCCTCTAGTTTTGTGGAGAATCATGTTCATTTGGAATGCTCTGATTGGATGGAAGTTCAAGCCTAGCAAGGTGTGATAGAATTGGCCTGTTATGTTCAGATTCAAATAAGCATGAACCACTAATTTGACAGGGAAGTGATACTTATAATGCAGCAAGCTGTTCTAATTGTTGTTGTGGTAGAGTTTTTCTATTTTCCTGTCAAATGCATTTATTGGTCCACTGAAAAATGAAAATAATGTTCCCTGTAACTTAGACTCTTATTGATCAAGGCATTTTAAAAATCATGGGTGTTAACTCCCCTCAAGTTATGACCCGTTGTCCCCTACAGAATAATGGTTGCATCTAATATTAAAATAAAGATGGCGGAGTATAGCGTTGATTCATCTCGTTCTACTCTGGATTACTTGGAGTCAATAAAGATCCTAGAAAGTTAGTATTTATATGCCTGTGTGTTTTTTGTTTGTTTGTTTTTTCACTGTCTTTGACTTTCCCAGTATGTTTGTTGCTGTTGACAACAATTCAGTCCTCTGCCAGGCTTCAGTCAATGTTTTTCTTCACTACCTACCCAACTCCTCGTCGGGCACTATGTAGCTGGTGTGGTATATTTATCACAGACAGTAGGGCAATTGTCACATTTAGTGCTCCAAGAAAATATTCTCTGTCCATGTGTATTTATATAAATAGATGCAGTTTCTTTGGCTTGAATAACGATCACTGGCTTCGTACATACAGGTATACTGGTTTACCTGTTTCTAGTTGAAATATAGCCAATCTTATTAACCAAGACAGTTGGACATTTGCCACATGTCACAACACTCATTTCCAAGTGCCATAGCTTGAAACAAGTAGTCAAATCTGATATTGGCTGGAGCTTTAGTTTATATGGACATGGTAAATGGCAAACTAGATGGTCAGAAAGTAATAAAAATAATCACAGCTTTACTCCACCCACCCCACTATGAAGTAAAAGGCTGTTTATAAGGCCATGTATGATGGTTTCATTTTTCTTATGGAAAACAATTTTAATTAAAAACTTCTATGCTCCTGTACCCAACCGTGGGGGTTCATCACACTAAACAACAGGTGTCACTATTACTAAGATAAATGTACTTTTTTTTCATTAAAATTACTGAATGCTTATACATATGTACTAAAACGTTAGTTAACATTTAATATCAGGCAATGCATTGGTTCATTACCCTGGCTACGTGTTAAAATGGTTATGAATTCATTTTGGATAAGTACGTACATAACCGACCAATCTTGGACTTTATTTCAATATGTTGGTCAGGGTTCTGACCCTGTGTATTTTTCGGTGGGTACCGTTTAATTTCACCACCCTGGCTACGTGTTAAAATGGTTATGAATTCATTTTGGATAAGTACGTACATAACCGACCAATCTTGGACTTTATTTCAATATGTTGGTCAGGGTTCAGACCCTGTGTATTTTTCGGTGGGTACCGTTTAATTTCATTACCCTGGCTACGTGTTAAAATGGTTATGAATTCACTCTGGATAAGTACGTACATAACCGACCAATCTTGGACTTTATTTCAATATGTTGGTCAGGGTTCTGACCCTGTGTATTTTTCGGTGGGTACCGTTTAATTTCATTACCCTGGCTACGTGTTAAAATGGTTATGAATTCATTTTGGATAAGTACGTACATAACCGACCAATCTTGGACTTTATTTCAATATGTTGGTCAGGGTTCAGACCCTGTGTATTTTTCGGTGGGTACCGTTTAATTTCATTACCCTGGCTACGTGTTAAAATGGTTATGAATTCATTTTGGATAAGTACGTACATAACCGACCAATCTTGGACTTTATTTCAATGTGTTGGTCAGGGTTCTGACCCTGTGTATTTTTCGGTGGGTACCGTTTAATTTCACCACCCTGGCTACGTGTTAAAATGGGTATGAATTCATTTTGGATAAGTACGTACATAACCGACCAATCTTGGACTTTATTTCAATGTGTTGGTCAGGGTTCTGACCCTGTGTATTTTTCGGTGGGTACCGTTTAATTTCATTACCCTGGCTACGTGTTAAAATGGGTCTGAAGTCACTCTGGATAAGTACGTACGTAACCGACCAATCTTGGACTTTAATTCAATGTGTTGGTCAGGGTTCTGACCCTGTGTATTTTTCGGTGGGTACCGTTTAATTTCACTACCCTGGCTACGTGTTAAAATGGTTATGAATTCATTTTGGATAAGTACGTACATAACCGACCAATCTTGGACTTTATTTCAATATGTTGGTCAGGGTTCTGACCCTGTGTATTTTTCGGTGGGTACCGTTTAATTTCATTACCCTGGCTACGTGTTAAAATGGTTATGAATTCATTTTGGATAAGTACGTACATAACCGACCAATCTTGGACTTTATTTCAATATGTTGGTCAGGGTTCTGACCCTGTGTATTTTTCGGTGGGTACCGTTTAATTTCATTACCCTGGCTACGTGTTAAAATGGTTATGAATTCATTTTGGATAAGTACGTACATAACCGACCAATCTTGGACTTTATTTCAATGTGTTGGTCAGGGTTCTGACCCTGTGTATTTTTCGGTGGGTACCGTTTAATTTCATTACCCTGGCTACGTGTTAAAATGGTTATGAATTCATTTTGGATAAGTACGTACATAACCGACCAATCTTGGACTTTATTTCAATATGTTGGTCAGGGTTCTGACCCTGTGTATTTTTCGGTGGGTACCGTTTAATTTCATTACCCTGGCTACGTGTTAAAATGGTTATGAATTCACTCTGGATAAGTACGTACATAACCGACCAATCTTGGACTTTATTTCAATATGTTGGTCAGGGTTCAGACCCTGTGTATTTTTCGGTGGGTACCGTTTAATTTCATTACCCTGGCTACGTGTTAAAATGGTTATGAATTCATTTTGGATAAGTACGTACATAACCGACCAATCTTGGACTTTATTTCAATATGTTGGTCAGGGTTCTGACCCTGTGTATTTTTCGGTGGGTACCGTTTAATTTCATTACCCTGGCTACGTGTTAAAATGGTTATGAATTCATTTTGGATAAGTACGTACATAACCGACCAATCTTGGACTTTATTTCAATGTGTTGGTCAGGGTTCTGACCCTGTGTATTTTTCGGTGGGTACCGTTTAATTTCGCCACCCTGGCTACGTGTTAAAATGGGTATGAATTCATTTTGGATAAGTACGTACATAACCGACCAATCTTGGACTTTATTTCAATGTGTTGGTCAGGGTTCTGACCCTGTGTATTTTTCGGTGGGTACCGTTTAATTTCATTACCCTGGCTACGTGTTAAAATGGGTCTGAAGTCACTCTGGATAAGTACGTACGTAACCGACCAATCTTGGACTTTAATTCAATGTGTTGGTCAGGGTTCTGACCCTGTGTATTTTTCGGTGGGTACCGTTTAATTTCACTACCCTGGCTACGTGTTAAAATGGTTATGAATTCATTTTGGATAAGTACGTACATAACCGACCAATCTTGGACTTTATTTCAATATGTTGGTCAGGGTTCAGACCCTGTGTATTTTTCGGTGGGTACCGTTTAATTTCATTACCCTGGCTACGTGTTAAAATGGTTATGAATTCATTTTGGATAAGTACGTACATAACCGACCAATCTTGGACTTTATTTCAATGTGTTGGTCAGGGTTCTGACCCTGTGTATTTTTCGGTGGGTACCGTTTAATTTCACCACCCTGGCTACGTGTTAAAATGGGTATGAATTCATTTTGGATAAGTACGTACATAACCGACCAATCTTGGACTTTATTTCAATGTGTTGGTCAGGGTTCTGACCCTGTGTATTTTTCGGTGGGTACCGTTTAATTTCATTACCCTGGCTACGTGTTAAAATGGGTCTGAAGTCACTCTGGATAAGTACGTACGTAACCGACCAATCTTGGACTTTAATTCAATGTGTTGGTCAGGGTTCTGACCCTGTGTATTTTTCGGTGGGTACCGTTTAATTTCACTACCCTGGCTACGTGTTAAAATGGTTATGAATTCATTTTGGATAAGTACGTACATAACCGACCAATCTTAGACTTTATTTCAATGTGTTGGTCAGGGTTTTGACCCTGTGTATTTTTCGGTGGGTACCGTTTAATTTCATTACCCTGGCTACGTGTTAAAATGGGTCTGAAGTCACTCTGGATAAGTACGTACATAACCGACCAATCTTGGACTTTAATTCAATGTGTTGGTCAGGGTTCTGACCCTGTGTATTTTTCGGTGGGTACCGTTTAATTTCATTACCCTGGCTACGTGTTAAAATGGGTCTGAAGTCACTCTGGATAAGTACGTACATAACCGACCAATCTTGGACTTTATTTCAATATGTTGGTCAGGGTTCTGACCCTGTGTATTTTTCGGTGGGTACCGTTTAATTTCATTACCCTGGCTACGTGTTAAAATGGTTATGAATTCACTCTGGATAAGTACGTACATAACCGACCAATCTTGGACTTTATTTCAATATGTTGGTCAGGGTTCTGACCCTGTGTATTTTTCGGTGGGTACCGTTTAATTTCATTACCCTGGCTACGTGTTAAAATGGTTATGAATTCATTTTGGATAAGTACGTACATAACCGACCAATCTTGGACTTTATTTTGCATGCAGGTAAGGTACACCTACAGACATAACTGTGGACATTCAGTTCTTTTTATTTAGATCATGGCAATTTTTTGGTCAGAGCGCCCTCTAGTTTTGTGGAGAATCATGTTCATTTGGAATGCTCTGATTGGATGGAAGTTCAAGCCTAGCAAGGTGTGATAGAATTGGCCTGTTATGTTCAGATTCAAATAAGCATGAACCACTAATTTGACAGGGAAGTGATACTTATAATGCAGCAAGCTGTTCTAATTGCTGTTGTGGTAGAGTTTTTCTATTTTCCTGTCAAATGCATTTATTGGTCCACTGAAAAATGAAAATAATGTTCCCTGTAACTTAGACTCTTATTGATCAAGGCATTTTAAAAATCATGGGTGTTAACTCCCCTCAAGTTATGACCCGTTGTCCCCTACAGAATAATGGTTGCATCTAATATTAAAATAAAGATGGCGGAGTATAGCGTTGATTCATCTCGTTCTACTCTGGATTACTTGGAGTCAATAAAGATCCTAGAAAGTTAGTATTTATATGCCTGTGTGTTTTTTGTTTGTTTGTTTTTTCACTGTCTTTGACTTTCCCAGTATGTTTGTTGCTGTTGACAACAATTCAGTCCTCTGCCAGGCTTCAGTCAATGTTTTTCTTCACTACCTACCCAACTCCTCGTCGGGCACTATGTAGCTGGTGTGGTATATTTATCACAGACAGTAGGGCAATTGTCACATTTAGTGCTCCAAGAAAATATTCTCTGTCCATGTGTATTTATATAAATAGATGCAGTTTCTTTGGCTTGAATAACGATCACTGGCTTCGTACATACAGGTATACTGGTTTACCTGTTTCTAGTTGAAATATAGCCAATCTTATTAACCAAGACAGTTGGACATTTGCCACATGTCACAACACTCATTTCCAAGTGCCATAGCTTGAAACAAGTAGTCAAATCTGATATTGGCTGGAGCTTTAGTTTATATGGACATGGTAAATGGCAAACTAGATGGTCAGAAAGTAATAAAAATAATCACAGCTTTACTCCACCCACCCCACTATGAAGTAAAAGGCTGTTTATAAGGCCATGTATGATGGTTTCATTTTTCTTATGGAAAACAATTTTAATTAAAAACTTCTATGCTCCTGTACCCAACCGTGGGGGTTCATCACACTAAACAACAGGTGTCACTATTACTAAGATAAATGTACTTTTTTTTCATTAAAATTACTGAATGCTTATACATATGTACTAAAACGTTAGTTAACATTTAATATCAGGCAATGCATTGGTTCATTACCCTGGCTACGTGTTAAAATGGTTATGAATTCATTTTGGATAAGTACGTACATAACCGACCAATCTTGGACTTTATTTCAATATGTTGGTCAGGGTTCTGACCCTGTGTATTTTTCGGTGGGTACCGTTTAATTTCACCACCCTGGCTACGTGTTAAAATGGTTATGAATTCATTGTGGATAAGTACGTACATAACCGACCAATCTTGGACTTTATTTCAATATGTTGGTCAGGGTTCAGACCCTGTGTATTTTTCGGTGGGTACCGTTTAATTTCATTACCCTGGCTACGTGTTAAAATGGTTATGAATTCACTCTGGATAAGTACGTACATAACCGACCAATCTTGGACTTTATTTCAATATGTTGGTCAGGGTTCTGACCCTGTGTATTTTTCGGTGGGTACCGTTTAATTTCATTACCCTGGCTACGTGTTAAAATGGTTATGAATTCATTTTGGATAAGTACGTACATAACCGACCAATCTTGGACTTTATTTCAATATGTTGGTCAGGGTTCAGACCCTGTGTATTTTTCGGTGGGTACCGTTTAATTTCATTACCCTGGCTACGTGTTAAAATGGTTATGAATTCACTCTGGATAAGTACGTACATAACCGACCAATCTTGGACTTTATTTCAATATGTTGGTCAGGGTTCTGACCCTGTGTATTTTTCGGTGGGTACCGTTTAATTTCATTACCCTGGCTACGTGTTAAAATGGTTATGAATTCACTCTGGATAAGTACGTACATAACCGACCAATCTTGGACTTTATTTCAATATGTTGGTCAGGGTTCTGACCCTGTGTATTTTTCGGTGGGTACCGTTTAATTTCATTACCCTGGCTACGTGTTAAAATGGTTATGAATTCACTCTGGATAAGTACGTACATAACCGACCAATCTTGGACTTTATTTCAATATGTTGGTCAGGGTTCTGACCCTGTGTAAATAAAGTCCAAGA
This sequence comes from Saccoglossus kowalevskii, assembly GCF_978046115.1. NCBI lineage: Eukaryota > Metazoa > Hemichordata > Enteropneusta > Harrimaniidae > Saccoglossus > Saccoglossus kowalevskii. The sequence continues at coordinate 21,703 of NW_028188750.1, read as the reverse complement.
TTGGTCGGTTATGTACGTACTTATCCAAAATGAATTCATAACCATTTTAACACGTAGCCAGGGTAATGAACCAATGCATTGCCTGATATTAAATGTTAACTAACGTTTTAGTACATATGTATAAGCATTCAGTAATTTTAATGAAAAAAAAGTACATTTATCTTAGTAATAGTGACACCTGTTGTTTAGTGTGATGAACCCCCACGGTTGGGTACAGGAGCATAGAAGTTTTTAATTAAAATTGTTTTCCATAAGAAAAATGAAACCATCATACATGGCCTTATAAACAGCCTTTTACTTCATAGTGGGGTGGGTGGAGTAAAGCTGTGATTATTTTTATTACTTTCTGACCATCTAGTTTGCCATTTACCATGTCCATATAAACTAAAGCTCCAGCCAATATCAGATTTGACTACTTGTTTCAAGCTATGGCACTTGGAAATGAGTGTTGTGACATGTGGCAAATGTCCAACTGTCTTGGTTAATAAGATTGGCTATATTTCAACTAGAAACAGGTAAACCAGTATACCTGTATGTACGAAGCCAGTGATCGTTATTCAAGCCAAAGAAACTGCATCTATTTATATAAATACACATGGACAGAGAATATTTTCTTGGAGCACTAAATGTGACAATTGCCCTACTGTCTGTGATAAATATACCACACCAGCTACATAGTGCCCGACGAGGAGTTGGGTAGGTAGTGAAGAAAAACATTGACTGAAGCCTGGCAGAGGACTGAATTGTTGTCAACAGCAACAAACATACTGGGAAAGTCAAAGACAGTGAAAAAACAAACAAACAAAAAACACACAGGCATATAAATACTAACTTTCTAGGATCTTTATTGACTCCAAGTAATCCAGAGTAGAACGAGATGAATCAACGCTATACTCCGCCATCTTTATTTTAATATTAGATGCAACCATTATTCTGTAGGGGACAACGGGTCATAACTTGAGGGGAGTTAACACCCATGATTTTTAAAATGCCTTGATCAATAAGAGTCTAAGTTACAGGGAACATTATTTTCATTTTTCAGTGGACCAATAAATGCATTTGACAGGAAAATAGAAAAACTCTACCACAACAGCAATTAGAACAGCTTGCTGCATTATAAGTATCACTTCCCTGTCAAATTAGTGGTTCATGCTTATTTGAATCTGAACATAACAGGCCAATTCTATCACACCTTGCTAGGCTTGAACTTCCATCCAATCAGAGCATTCCAAATGAACATGATTCTCCACAAAACTAGAGGGCGCTCTGACCAAAAAATTGCCATGATCTAAATAAAAAGAACTGAATGTCCACAGTTATGTCTGTAGGTGTACCTTACCTGCATGCAAAATAAAGTCCAAGATTGGTCGGTTATGTACGTACTTATCCAAAATGAATTCATAACCATTTTAACACGTAGCCAGGGTAATGAAATTAAACGGTACCCACCGAAAAATACACAGGGTCTGAACCCTGACCAACATATTGAAATAAAGTCCAAGATTGGTCGGTTATGTACGTACTTATCCAAAATGAATTCATAACCATTTTAACACGTAGCCAGGGTAATGAAATTAAACGGTACCCACCGAAAAATACACAGGGTCAGAACCCTGACCAACATATTGAAATAAAGTCCAAGATTGGTCGGTTATGTACGTACTTATCCAGAGTGAATTCATAACCATTTTAACACGTAGCCAGGGTAATGAAATTAAACGGTACCCACCGAAAAATACACAGGGTCTGAACCCTGACCAACATATTGAAATAAAGTCCAAGATTGGTCGGTTATGTACGTACTTATCCAAAATGAATTCATAACCATTTTAACACGTAGCCAGGGTGGTGAAATTAAACGGTACCCACCGAAAAATACACAGGGTCAGAACCCTGACCAACATATTGAAATAAAGTCCAAGATTGGTCGGTTATGTACGTACTTATCCAAAATGAATTCATAACCATTTTAACACGTAGCCAGGGTAATGAACCAATGCATTGCCTGATATTAAATGTTAACTAACGTTTTAGTACATATGTATAAGCATTCAGTAATTTTAATGAAAAAAAAGTACATTTATCTTAGTAATAGTGACACCTGTTGTTTAGTGTGATGAACCCCCACGGTTGGGTACAGGAGCATAGAAGTTTTTAATTAAAATTGTTTTCCATAAGAAAAATGAAACCATCATACATGGCCTTATAAACAGCCTTTTACTTCATAGTGGGGTGGGTGGAGTAAAGCTGTGATTATTTTTATTACTTTCTGACCATCTAGTTTGCCATTTACCATGTCCATATAAACTAAAGCTCCAGCCAATATCAGATTTGACTACTTGTTTCAAGCTATGGCACTTGGAAATGAGTGTTGTGACATGTGGCAAATGTCCAACTGTCTTGGTTAATAAGATTGGCTATATTTCAACTAGAAACAGGTAAACCAGTATACCTGTATGTACGAAGCCAGTGATCGTTATTCAAGCCAAAGAAACTGCATCTATTTATATAAATACACATGGACAGAGAATATTTTCTTGGAGCACTAAATGTGACAATTGCCCTACTGTCTGTGATAAATATACCACACCAGCTACATAGTGCCCGACGAGGAGTTGGGTAGGTAGTGAAGAAAAACATTGACTGAAGCCTGGCAGAGGACTGAATTGTTGTCAACAGCAACAAACATACTGGGAAAGTCAAAGACAGTGAAAAAACAAACAAACAAAAAACACACAGGCATATAAATACTAACTTTCTAGGATCTTTATTGACTCCAAGTAATCCAGAGTAGAACGAGATGAATCAACGCTATACTCCGCCATCTTTATTTTAATATTAGATGCAACCATTATTCTGTAGGGGACAACGGGTCATAACTTGAGGGGAGTTAACACCCATGATTTTTAAAATGCCTTGATCAATAAGAGTCTAAGTTACAGGGAACATTATTTTCATTTTTCAGTGGACCAATAAATGCATTTGACAGGAAAATAGAAAAACTCTACCACAACAGCAATTAGAACAGCTTGCTGCATTATAAGTATCACTTCCCTGTCAAATTAGTGGTTCATGCTTATTTGAATCTGAACATAACAGGCCAATTCTATCACACCTTGCTAGGCTTGAACTTCCATCCAATCAGAGCATTCCAAATGAACATGATTCTCCACAAAACTAGAGGGCGCTCTGACCAAAAAATTGCCATGATCTAAATAAAAAGAACTGAATGTCCACAGTTATGTCTGTAGGTGTACCTTACCTGCATGCAAAATAAAGTCCAAGATTGGTCGGTTATGTACGTACTTATCCAAAATGAATTCATAACCATTTTAACACGTAGCCAGGGTAATGAAATTAAACGGTACCCACCGAAAAATACACAGGGTCAGAACCCTGACCAACATATTGAAATAAAGTCCAAGATTGGTCGGTTATGTACGTACTTATCCAGAGTGAATTCATAACCATTTTAACACGTAGCCAGGGTAATGAAATTAAACGGTACCCACCGAAAAATACACAGGGTCTGAACCCTGACCAACATATTGAAATAAAGTCCAAGATTGGTCGGTTATGTACGTACTTATCCAAAATGAATTCATAACCATTTTAACACGTAGCCAGGGTGGTGAAATTAAACGGTACCCACCGAAAAATACACAGGGTCAGAACCCTGACCAACATATTGAAATAAAGTCCAAGATTGGTCGGTTATGTACGTACTTATCCAAAATGAATTCATAACCATTTTAACACGTAGCCAGGGTAATGAACCAATGCATTGCCTGATATTAAATGTTAACTAACGTTTTAGTACATATGTATAAGCATTCAGTAATTTTAATGAAAAAAAAGTACATTTATCTTAGTAATAGTGACACCTGTTGTTTAGTGTGATGAACCCCCACGGTTGGGTACAGGAGCATAGAAGTTTTTAATTAAAATTGTTTTCCATAAGAAAAATGAAACCATCATACATGGCCTTATAAACAGCCTTTTACTTCATAGTGGGGTGGGTGGAGTAAAGCTGTGATTATTTTTATTACTTTCTGACCATCTAGTTTGCCATTTACCATGTCCATATAAACTAAAGCTCCAGCCAATATCAGATTTGACTACTTGTTTCAAGCTATGGCACTTGGAAATGAGTGTTGTGACATGTGGCAAATGTCCAACTGTCTTGGTTAATAAGATTGGCTATATTTCAACTAGAAACAGGTAAACCAGTATACCTGTATGTACGAAGCCAGTGATCGTTATTCAAGCCAAAGAAACTGCATCTATTTATATAAATACACATGGACAGAGAATATTTTCTTGGAGCACTAAATGTGACAATTGCCCTACTGTCTGTGATAAATATACCACACCAGCTACATAGTGCCCGACGAGGAGTTGGGTAGGTAGTGAAGAAAAACATTGACTGAAGCCTGGCAGAGGACTGAATTGTTGTCAACAGCAACAAACATACTGGGAAAGTCAAAGACAGTGAAAAAACAAACAAACAAAAAACACACAGGCATATAAATACTAACTTTCTAGGATCTTTATTGACTCCAAGTAATCCAGAGTAGAACGAGATGAATCAACGCTATACTCCGCCATCTTTATTTTAATATTAGATGCAACCATTATTCTGTAGGGGACAACGGGTCATAACTTGAGGGGAGTTAACACCCATGATTTTTAAAATGCCTTGATCAATAAGAGTCTAAGTTACAGGGAACATTATTTTCATTTTTCAGTGGACCAATAAATGCATTTGACAGGAAAATAGAAAAACTCTACCACAACAGCAATTAGAACAGCTTGCTGCATTATAAGTATCACTTCCCTGTCAAATTAGTGGTTCATGCTTATTTGAATCTGAACATAACAGGCCAATTCTATCACACCTTGCTAGGCTTGAACTTCCATCCAATCAGAGCATTCCAAATGAACATGATTCTCCACAAAACTAGAGGGCGCTCTGACCAAAAAATTGCCATGATCTAAATAAAAAGAACTGAATGTCCACAGTTATGTCTGTAGGTGTACCTTACCTGCATGCAAAATAAAGTCCAAGATTGGTCGGTTATGTACGTACTTATCCAAAATGAATTCATAACCATTTTAACACGTAGCCAGGGTAATGAAATTAAACGGTACCCACCGAAAAATACACAGGGTCTGAACCCTGACCAACATATTGAAATAAAGTCCAAGATTGGTCGGTTATGTACGTACTTATCCAGAGTGAATTCATAACCATTTTAACACGTAGCCAGGGTAATGAAATTAAACGGTACCCACCGAAAAATACACAGGGTCAGAACCCTGACCAACATATTGAAATAAAGTCCAAGATTGGTCGGTTATGTACGTACTTATCCAGAGTGAATTCATAACCATTTTAACACGTAGCCAGGGTAATGAAATTAAACGGTACCCACCGAAAAATACACAGGGTCAGAACCCTGACCAACATATTGAAATAAAGTCCAAGATTGGTCGGTTATGTACGTACTTATCCAGAGTGAATTCATAACCATTTTAACACGTAGCCAGGGTAATGAAATTAAACGGTACCCACCGAAAAATACACAGGGTCAGAACCCTGACCAACATATTGAAATAAAGTCCAAGATTGGTCGGTTATGTACGTACTTATCCAGAGTGAATTCATAACCATTTTAACACGTAGCCAGGGTAATGAAATTAAACGGTACCCACCGAAAAATACACAGGGTCAGAACCCTGACCAACATATTGAAATAAAGTCCAAGATTGGTCGGTTATGTACGTACTTATCCAGAGTGAATTCATAACCATTTTAACACGTAGCCAGGGTAATGAAATTAAACGGTACCCACCGAAAAATACACAGGGTCTGAACCCTGACCAACATATTGAAATAAAGTCCAAGATTGGTCGGTTATGTACGTACTTATCCAAAATGAATTCATAACCATTTTAACACGTAGCCAGGGTAATGAAATTAAACGGTACCCACCGAAAAATACACAGGGTCAGAACCCTGACCAACATATTGAAATAAAGTCCAAGATTGGTCGGTTATGTACGTACTTATCCAGAGTGAATTCATAACCATTTTAACACGTAGCCAGGGTAATGAAATTAAACGGTACCCACCGAAAAATACACAGGGTCTGAACCCTGACCAACATATTGAAATAAAGTCCAAGATTGGTCGGTTATGTACGTACTTATCCAAAATGAATTCATAACCATTTTAACACGTAGCCAGGGTGGTGAAATTAAACGGTACCCACCGAAAAATACACAGGGTCAGAACCCTGACCAACATATTGAAATAAAGTCCAAGATTGGTCGGTTATGTACGTACTTATCCAAAATGAATTCATAACCATTTTAACACGTAGCCAGGGTAATGAACCAATGCATTGCCTGATATTAAATGTTAACTAACGTTTTAGTACATATGTATAAGCATTCAGTAATTTTAATGAAAAAAAAGTACATTTATCTTAGTAATAGTGACACCTGTTGTTTAGTGTGATGAACCCCCACGGTTGGGTACAGGAGCATAGAAGTTTTTAATTAAAATTGTTTTCCATAAGAAAAATGAAACCATCATACATGGCCTTATAAACAGCCTTTTACTTCATAGTGGGGTGGGTGGAGTAAAGCTGTGATTATTTTTATTACTTTCTGACCATCTAGTTTGCCATTTACCATGTCCATATAAACTAAAGCTCCAGCCAATATCAGATTTGACTACTTGTTTCAAGCTATGGCACTTGGAAATGAGTGTTGTGACATGTGGCAAATGTCCAACTGTCTTGGTTAATAAGATTGGCTATATTTCAACTAGAAACAGGTAAACCAGTATACCTGTATGTACGAAGCCAGTGATCGTTATTCAAGCCAAAGAAACTGCATCTATTTATATAAATACACATGGACAGAGAATATTTTCTTGGAGCACTAAATGTGACAATTGCCCTACTGTCTGTGATAAATATACCACACCAGCTACATAGTGCCCGACGAGGAGTTGGGTAGGTAGTGAAGAAAAACATTGACTGAAGCCTGGCAGAGGACTGAATTGTTGTCAACAGCAACAAACATACTGGGAAAGTCAAAGACAGTGAAAAAACAAACAAACAAAAAACACACAGGCATATAAATACTAACTTTCTAGGATCTTTATTGACTCCAAGTAATCCAGAGTAGAACGAGATGAATCAACGCTATACTCCGCCATCTTTATTTTAATATTAGATGCAACCATTATTCTGTAGGGGACAACGGGTCATAACTTGAGGGGAGTTAACACCCATGATTTTTAAAATGCCTTGATCAATAAGAGTCTAAGTTACAGGGAACATTATTTTCATTTTTCAGTGGACCAATAAATGCATTTGACAGGAAAATAGAAAAACTCTACCACAACAGCAATTAGAACAGCTTGCTGCATTATAAGTATCACTTCCCTGTCAAATTAGTGGTTCATGCTTATTTGAATCTGAACATAACAGGCCAATTCTATCACACCTTGCTAGGCTTGAACTTCCATCCAATCAGAGCATTCCAAATGAACATGATTCTCCACAAAACTAGAGGGCGCTCTGACCAAAAAATTGCCATGATCTAAATAAAAAGAACTGAATGTCCACAGTTATGTCTGTAGGTGTACCTTACCTGCATGCAAAATAAAGTCCAAGATTGGTCGGTTATGTACGTACTTATCCAAAATGAATTCATAACCATTTTAACACGTAGCCAGGGTAATGAAATTAAACGGTACCCACCGAAAAATACACAGGGTCTGAACCCTGACCAACATATTGAAATAAAGTCCAAGATTGGTCGGTTATGTACGTACTTATCCAGAGTGAATTCATAACCATTTTAACACGTAGCCAGGGTAATGAAATTAAACGGTACCCACCGAAAAATACACAGGGTCAGAACCCTGACCAACATATTGAAATAAAGTCCAAGATTGGTCGGTTATGTACGTACTTATCCAGAGTGAATTCATAACCATTTTAACACGTAGCCAGGGTAATGAAATTAAACGGTACCCACCGAAAAATACACAGGGTCAGAACCCTGACCAACATATTGAAATAAAGTCCAAGATTGGTCGGTTATGTACGTACTTATCCAGAGTGAATTCATAACCATTTTAACACGTAGCCAGGGTAATGAAATTAAACGGTACCCACCGAAAAATACACAGGGTCAGAACCCTGACCAACATATTGAAATAAAGTCCAAGATTGGTCGGTTATGTACGTACTTATCCAGAGTGAATTCATAACCATTTTAACACGTAGCCAGGGTAATGAAATTAAACGGTACCCACCGAAAAATACACAGGGTCAGAACCCTGACCAACATATTGAAATAAAGTCCAAGATTGGTCGGTTATGTACGTACTTATCCAGAGTGAATTCATAACCATTTTAACACGTAGCCAGGGTAATGAAATTAAACGGTACCCACCGAAAAATACACAGGGTCTGAACCCTGACCAACATATTGAAATAAAGTCCAAGATTGGTCGGTTATGTACGTACTTATCCAAAATGAATTCATAACCATTTTAACACGTAGCCAGGGTAATGAAATTAAACGGTACCCACCGAAAAATACACAGGGTCAGAACCCTGACCAACATATTGAAATAAAGTCCAAGATTGGTCGGTTATGTACGTACTTATCCAGAGTGAATTCATAACCATTTTAACACGTAGCCAGGGTAATGAAATTAAACGGTACCCACCGAAAAATACACAGGGTCTGAACCCTGACCAACATATTGAAATAAAGTCCAAGATTGGTCGGTTATGTACGTACTTATCCAAAATGAATTCATAACCATTTTAACACGTAGCCAGGGTGGTGAAATTAAACGGTACCCACCGAAAAATACACAGGGTCAGAACCCTGACCAACATATTGAAATAAAGTCCAAGATTGGTCGGTTATGTACGTACTTATCCAAAATGAATTCATAACCATTTTAACACGTAGCCAGGGTAATGAACCAATGCATTGCCTGATATTAAATGTTAACTAACGTTTTAGTACATATGTATAAGCATTCAGTAATTTTAATGAAAAAAAAGTACATTTATCTTAGTAATAGTGACACCTGTTGTTTAGTGTGATGAACCCCCACGGTTGGGTACAGGAGCATAGAAGTTTTTAATTAAAATTGTTTTCCATAAGAAAAATGAAACCATCATACATGGCCTTATAAACAGCCTTTTACTTCATAGTGGGGTGGGTGGAGTAAAGCTGTGATTATTTTTATTACTTTCTGACCATCTAGTTTGCCATTTACCATGTCCATATAAACTAAAGCTCCAGCCAATATCAGATTTGACTACTTGTTTCAAGCTATGGCACTTGGAAATGAGTGTTGTGACATGTGGCAAATGTCCAACTGTCTTGGTTAATAAGATTGGCTATATTTCAACTAGAAACAGGTAAACCAGTATACCTGTATGTACGAAGCCAGTGATCGTTATTCAAGCCAAAGAAACTGCATCTATTTATATAAATACACATGGACAGAGAATATTTTCTTGGAGCACTAAATGTGACAATTGCCCTACTGTCTGTGATAAATATACCACACCAGCTACATAGTGCCCGACGAGGAGTTGGGTAGGTAGTGAAGAAAAACATTGACTGAAGCCTGGCAGAGGACTGAATTGTTGTCAACAGCAACAAACATACTGGGAAAGTCAAAGACAGTGAAAAAACAAACAAACAAAAAACACACAGGCATATAAATACTAACTTTCTAGGATCTTTATTGACTCCAAGTAATCCAGAGTAGAACGAGATGAATCAACGCTATACTCCGCCATCTTTATTTTAATATTAGATGCAACCATTATTCTGTAGGGGACAACGGGTCATAACTTGAGGGGAGTTAACACCCATGATTTTTAAAATGCCTTGATCAATAAGAGTCTAAGTTACAGGGAACATTATTTTCATTTTTCAGTGGACCAATAAATGCATTTGACAGGAAAATAGAAAAACTCTACCACAACAGCAATTAGAACAGCTTGCTGCATTATAAGTATCACTTCCCTGTCAAATTAGTGGTTCATGCTTATTTGAATCTGAACATAACAGGCCAATTCTATCACACCTTGCTAGGCTTGAACTTCCATCCAATCAGAGCATTCCAAATGAACATGATTCTCCACAAAACTAGAGGGCGCTCTGACCAAAAAATTGCCATGATCTAAATAAAAAGAACTGAATGTCCACAGTTATGTCTGTAGGTGTACCTTACCTGCATGCAAAATAAAGTCCAAGATTGGTCGGTTATGTACGTACTTATCCAAAATGAATTCATAACCATTTTAACACGTAGCCAGGGTAATGAAATTAAACGGTACCCACCGAAAAATACACAGGGTCTGAACCCTGACCAACATATTGAAATAAAGTCCAAGATTGGTCGGTTATGTACGTACTTATCCAGAGTGAATTCATAACCATTTTAACACGTAGCCAGGGTAATGAAATTAAACGGTACCCACCGAAAAATACACAGGGTCAGAACCCTGACCAACATATTGAAATAAAGTCCAAGATTGGTCGGTTATGTACGTACTTATCCAAAATGAATTCATAACCATTTTAACACGTAGCCAGGGTAATGAAATTAAACGGTACCCACCGAAAAATACACAGGGTCAGAACCCTGACCAACACATTGAAATAAAGTCCAAGATTGGTCGGTTATGTACGTACTTATCCAAAATGAATTCATAACCATTTTAACACGTAGCCAGGGTAATGAAATTAAACGGTACCCACCGAAAAATACACAGGGTCAGAACCCTGACCAACATATTGAAATAAAGTCCAAGATTGGTCGGTTATGTACGTACTTATCCAAAATGAATTCATAACCATTTTAACACGTAGCCAGGGTAATGAAATTAAACGGTACCCACCGAAAAATACACAGGGTCAGAACCCTGACCAACACATTGAAATATAAAGTCCAAGATTGGTCGGTTATGTACGTACTTATCCAAAATGAATTCATACCCATTTTAACACGTAGCCAGGGTAATGAAATTAAACGGTACCCACCGAAAAATACACAGGGTCAGAACCCTGACCAACATATTGAAATAAAGTCCAAGATTGGTCGGTTATGTACGTACTTATCCAGAGTGAATTCATAACCATTTTAACACGTAGCCAGGGTAATGAAATTAAACGGTACCCACCGAAAAATACACAGGGTCAGAACCCTGACCAACATATTGAAATAAAGTCCAAGATTGGTCGGTTATGTACGTACTTATCCAAAATGAATTCATAACCATTTTAACACGTAGCCAGGGTAATGAACCAATGCATTGCCTGATATTAAATGTTAACTAACGTTTTAGTACATATGTATAAGCATATGTCCACAGTTATGTCTGTAGGTGTACCTTACCTGCATGCAAAATAAAGTCCAAGATTGGTCGGTTATGTACGTACTTATCCAAAATGAATTCATAACCATTTTAACACGTAGCCAGGGTAATGAAATTAAACGGTACCCACCGAAAAATACACAGAGTCAGAACCCTGACCAACACATTGAATTAAAGTCCAAGATTGGTCGGTTATGTACGTACTTATCCAGAGTGACTTCAGACCCATTTTAACACGTAGCCAGGGTGGCGAAATTAAACGGTACCCACCGAAAAATACACAGGGTCAGAACCCTGACCAACACATTGAAATAAAGTCCAAGATTGGTCGGTTATGTACGTACTTATCCAAAATGAATTCATAACCATTTTAACACGTAGCCAGGGTAATGAAATTAAACGGTACCCACCGAAAAATACACAGGGTCAGAACCCTGACCAACATATTGAAATAAAGTCCAAGATTGGTCGGTTATGTACGTACTTATCCAAAATGAATTCATAACCATTTTAACACGTAGCCAGGGTAATGAAATTAAACGGTACCCACCGAAAAATACACAGGGTCAGAACCCTGACCAACATATTGAAATAAAGTCCAAGATTGGTCGGTTATGTACGTACTTATCCAGAGTGAATTCATAACCATTTTAACACGTAGCCAGGGTAATGAAATTAAACGGTACCCACCGAAAAATACACAGGGTCAGAACCCTGACCAACATATTGAAATAAAGTCCAAGATTGGTCGGTTATGTACGTACTTATCCAAAATGAATTCATAACCATTTTAACACGTAGCCAGGGTAATGAAATTAAACGGTACCCACCGAAAAATACACAGGGTCAGAACCCTGACCAACATATTGAAATAAAGTCCAAGATTGGTCGGTTATGTACGTACTTATCCAAAATGAATTCATAACCATTTTAACACGTAGCCAGGGTAATGAAATTAAACGGTACCCACCGAAAAATACACAGGGTCAGAACCCTGACCAACATATTGAAATAAAGTCCAAGATTGGTCGGTTATGTACGTACTTATCCAAAATGAATTCATAACCATTTTAACACGTAGCCAGGGTAATGAAATTAAACGGTACCCACCGAAAAATACACAGGGTCAGAACCCTGACCAACACATTGAAATATAAAGTCCAAGATTGGTCGGTTATGTACGTACTTATCCAAAATGAATTCATACCCATTTTAACACGTAGCCAGGGTAATGAAATTAAACGGTACCCACCGAAAAATACACAGGGTCAGAACCCTGACCAACATATTGAAATAAAGTCCAAGATTGGTCGGTTATGTACGTACTTATCCAGAGTGAATTCATAACCATTTTAACACGTAGCCAGGGTAATGAAATTAAACGGTACCCACCGAAAAATACACAGGGTCAGAACCCTGACCAACATATTGAAATAAAGTCCAAGATTGGTCGGTTATGTACGTACTTATCCAGAGTGAATTCATAACCATTTTAACACGTAGCCAGGGTAATGAAATTAAACGGTACCCACCGAAAAATACACAGGGTCAGAACCCTGACCAACATATTGAAATAAAGTCCAAGATTGGTCGGTTATGTACGTACTTATCCAGAGTGAATTCATAACCATTTTAACACGTAGCCAGGGTAATGAAATTAAACGGTACCCACCGAAAAATACACAGGGTCAGAACCCTGACCAACATATTGAAATAAAGTCCAAGATTGGTCGGTTATGTACGTACTTATCCAGAGTGAATTCATAACCATTTTAACACGTAGCCAGGGTAATGAAATTAAACGGTACCCACCGAAAAATACACAGGGTCTGAACCCTGACCAACATATTGAAATAAAGTCCAAGATTGGTCGGTTATGTACGTACTTATCCAAAATGAATTCATAACCATTTTAACACGTAGCCAGGGTAATGAAATTAAACGGTACCCACCGAAAAATACACAGGGTCAGAACCCTGACCAACATATTGAAATAAAGTCCAAGATTGGTCGGTTATGTACGTACTTATCCAGAGTGAATTCATAACCATTTTAACACGTAGCCAGGGTAATGAAATTAAACGGTACCCACCGAAAAATACACAGGGTCTGAACCCTGACCAACATATTGAAATAAAGTCCAAGATTGGTCGGTTATGTACGTACTTATCCAAAATGAATTCATAACCATTTTAACACGTAGCCAGGGTGGTGAAATTAAACGGTACCCACCGAAAAATACACAGGGTCAGAACCCTGACCAACATATTGAAATAAAGTCCAAGATTGGTCGGTTATGTACGTACTTATCCAAAATGAATTCATAACCATTTTAACACGTAGCCAGGGTAATGAACCAATGCATTGCCTGATATTAAATGTTAACTAACGTTTTAGTACATATGTATAAGCATTCAGTAATTTTAATGAAAAAAAAGTACATTTATCTTAGTAATAGTGACACCTGTTGTTTAGTGTGATGAACCCCCACGGTTGGGTACAGGAGCATAGAAGTTTTTAATTAAAATTGTTTTCCATAAGAAAAATGAAACCATCATACATGGCCTTATAAACAGCCTTTTACTTCATAGTGGGGTGGGTGGAGTAAAGCTGTGATTATTTTTATTACTTTCTGACCATCTAGTTTGCCATTTACCATGTCCATATAAACTAAAGCTCCAGCCAATATCAGATTTGACTACTTGTTTCAAGCTATGGCACTTGGAAATGAGTGTTGTGACATGTGGCAAATGTCCAACTGTCTTGGTTAATAAGATTGGCTATATTTCAACTAGAAACAGGTAAACCAGTATACCTGTATGTACGAAGCCAGTGATCGTTATTCAAGCCAAAGAAACTGCATCTATTTATATAAATACACATGGACAGAGAATATTTTCTTGGAGCACTAAATGTGACAATTGCCCTACTGTCTGTGATAAATATACCACACCAGCTACATAGTGCCCGACGAGGAGTTGGGTAGGTAGTGAAGAAAAACATTGACTGAAGCCTGGCAGAGGACTGAATTGTTGTCAACAGCAACAAACATACTGGGAAAGTCAAAGACAGTGAAAAAACAAACAAACAAAAAACACACAGGCATATAAATACTAACTTTCTAGGATCTTTATTGACTCCAAGTAATCCAGAGTAGAACGAGATGAATCAACGCTATACTCCGCCATCTTTATTTTAATATTAGATGCAACCATTATTCTGTAGGGGACAACGGGTCATAACTTGAGGGGAGTTAACACCCATGATTTTTAAAATGCCTTGATCAATAAGAGTCTAAGTTACAGGGAACATTATTTTCATTTTTCAGTGGACCAATAAATGCATTTGACAGGAAAATAGAAAAACTCTACCACAACAGCAATTAGAACAGCTTGCTGCATTATAAGTATCACTTCCCTGTCAAATTAGTGGTTCATGCTTATTTGAATCTGAACATAACAGGCCAATTCTATCACACCTTGCTAGGCTTGAACTTCCATCCAATCAGAGCATTCCAAATGAACATGATTCTCCACAAAACTAGAGGGCGCTCTGACCAAAAAATTGCCATGATCTAAATAAAAAGAACTGAATGTCCACAGTTATGTCTGTA
Organism: Saccoglossus kowalevskii; assembly: GCF_978046115.1. Lineage (NCBI taxonomy): Eukaryota > Metazoa > Hemichordata > Enteropneusta > Harrimaniidae > Saccoglossus > Saccoglossus kowalevskii. The sequence goes on along the minus strand of NW_028188750.1, from coordinate 6,652 downwards.
GGTGTACCTTACCTGCATGCAAAATAAAGTCCAAGATTGGTCGGTTATGTACGTACTTATCCAAAATGAATTCATAACCATTTTAACACGTAGCCAGGGTAATGAAATTAAACGGTACCCACCGAAAAATACACAGGGTCAGAACCCTGACCAACATATTGAAATAAAGTCCAAGATTGGTCGGTTATGTACGTACTTATCCAGAGTGACTTCAGACCCATTTTAACACGTAGCCAGGGTAATGAAATTAAACGGTACCCACCGAAAAATACACAGAGTCAGAACCCTGACCAACACATTGAATTAAAGTCCAAGATTGGTCGGTTATGTACGTACTTATCCAGAGTGACTTCAGACCCATTTTAACACGTAGCCAGGGTGGCGAAATTAAACGGTACCCACCGAAAAATACACAGGGTCAGAACCCTGACCAACACATTGAAATAAAGTCCAAGATTGGTCGGTTATGTACGTACTTATCCAAAATGAATTCATAACCATTTTAACACGTAGCCAGGGTAATGAAATTAAACGGTACCCACCGAAAAATACACAGGGTCAGAACCCTGACCAACATATTGAAATAAAGTCCAAGATTGGTCGGTTATGTACGTACTTATCCAGAGTGAATTCATAACCATTTTAACACGTAGCCAGGGTAATGAAATTAAACGGTACCCACCGAAAAATACACAGGGTCAGAACCCTGACCAACATATTGAAATAAAGTCCAAGATTGGTCGGTTATGTACGTACTTATCCAAAATGAATTCATAACCATTTTAACACGTAGCCAGGGTAATGAACCAATGCATTGCCTGATATTAAATGTTAACTAACGTTTTAGTACATATGTATAAGCATTCAGTAATTTTAATGAAAAAAAAGTACATTTATCTTAGTAATAGTGACACCTGTTGTTTAGTGTGATGAACCCCCACGGTTGGGTACAGGAGCATAGAAGTTTTTAATTAAAATTGTTTTCCATAAGAAAAATGAAACCATCATACATGGCCTTATAAACAGCCTTTTACTTCATAGTGGGGTGGGTGGAGTAAAGCTGTGATTATTTTTATTACTTTCTGACCATCTAGTTTGCCATTTACCATGTCCATATAAACTAAAGCTCCAGCCAATATCAGATTTGACTACTTGTTTCAAGCTATGGCACTTGGAAATGAGTGTTGTGACATGTGGCAAATGTCCAACTGTCTTGGTTAATAAGATTGGCTATATTTCAACTAGAAACAGGTAAACCAGTATACCTGTATGTACGAAGCCAGTGATCGTTATTCAAGCCAAAGAAACTGCATCTATTTATATAAATACACATGGACAGAGAATATTTTCTTGGAGCACTAAATGTGACAATTGCCCTACTGTCTGTGATAAATATACCACACCAGCTACATAGTGCCCGACGAGGAGTTGGGTAGGTAGTGAAGAAAAACATTGACTGAAGCCTGGCAGAGGACTGAATTGTTGTCAACAGCAACAAACATACTGGGAAAGTCAAAGACAGTGAAAAAACAAACAAACAAAAAACACACAGGCATATAAATACTAACTTTCTAGGATCTTTATTGACTCCAAGTAATCCAGAGTAGAACGAGATGAATCAACGCTATACTCCGCCATCTTTATTTTAATATTAGATGCAACCATTATTCTGTAGGGGACAACGGGTCATAACTTGAGGGGAGTTAACACCCATGATTTTTAAAATGCCTTGATCAATAAGAGTCTAAGTTACAGGGAACATTATTTTCATTTTTCAGTGGACCAATAAATGCATTTGACAGGAAAATAGAAAAACTCTACCACAACAGCAATTAGAACAGCTTGCTGCATTATAAGTATCACTTCCCTGTCAAATTAGTGGTTCATGCTTATTTGAATCTGAACATAACAGGCCAATTCTATCACACCTTGCTAGGCTTGAACTTCCATCCAATCAGAGCATTCCAAATGAACATGATTCTCCACAAAACTAGAGGGCGCTCTGACCAAAAAATTGCCATGATCTAAATAAAAAGAACTGAATGTCCACAGTTATGTCTGTAGGTGTACCTTACCTGCATGCAAAATAAAGTCCAAGATTGGTCGGTTATGTACGTACTTATCCAAAATGAATTCATAACCATTTTAACACGTAGCCAGGGTAATGAAATTAAACGGTACCCACCGAAAAATACACAGGGTCAGAACCCTGACCAACATATTGAAATAAAGTCCAAGATTGGTCGGTTATGTACGTACTTATCCAGAGTGACTTCAGACCCATTTTAACACGTAGCCAGGGTAATGAAATTAAACGGTACCCACCGAAAAATACACAGAGTCAGAACCCTGACCAACACATTGAATTAAAGTCCAAGATTGGTCGGTTATGTACGTACTTATCCAGAGTGACTTCAGACCCATTTTAACACGTAGCCAGGGTGGCGAAATTAAACGGTACCCACCGAAAAATACACAGGGTCAGAACCCTGACCAACACATTGAAATAAAGTCCAAGATTGGTCGGTTATGTACGTACTTATCCAAAATGAATTCATAACCATTTTAACACGTAGCCAGGGTAATGAAATTAAACGGTACCCACCGAAAAATACACAGGGTCAGAACCCTGACCAACATATTGAAATAAAGTCCAAGATTGGTCGGTTATGTACGTACTTATCCAGAGTGAATTCATAACCATTTTAACACGTAGCCAGGGTAATGAAATTAAACGGTACCCACCGAAAAATACACAGGGTCAGAACCCTGACCAACATATTGAAATAAAGTCCAAGATTGGTCGGTTATGTACGTACTTATCCAAAATGAATTCATAACCATTTTAACACGTAGCCAGGGTAATGAACCAATGCATTGCCTGATATTAAATGTTAACTAACGTTTTAGTACATATGTATAAGCATTCAGTAATTTTAATGAAAAAAAAGTACATTTATCTTAGTAATAGTGACACCTGTTGTTTAGTGTGATGAACCCCCACGGTTGGGTACAGGAGCATAGAAGTTTTTAATTAAAATTGTTTTCCATAAGAAAAATGAAACCATCATACATGGCCTTATAAACAGCCTTTTACTTCATAGTGGGGTGGGTGGAGTAAAGCTGTGATTATTTTTATTACTTTCTGACCATCTAGTTTGCCATTTACCATGTCCATATAAACTAAAGCTCCAGCCAATATCAGATTTGACTACTTGTTTCAAGCTATGGCACTTGGAAATGAGTGTTGTGACATGTGGCAAATGTCCAACTGTCTTGGTTAATAAGATTGGCTATATTTCAACTAGAAACAGGTAAACCAGTATACCTGTATGTACGAAGCCAGTGATCGTTATTCAAGCCAAAGAAACTGCATCTATTTATATAAATACACATGGACAGAGAATATTTTCTTGGAGCACTAAATGTGACAATTGCCCTACTGTCTGTGATAAATATACCACACCAGCTACATAGTGCCCGACGAGGAGTTGGGTAGGTAGTGAAGAAAAACATTGACTGAAGCCTGGCAGAGGACTGAATTGTTGTCAACAGCAACAAACATACTGGGAAAGTCAAAGACAGTGAAAAAACAAACAAACAAAAAACACACAGGCATATAAATACTAACTTTCTAGGATCTTTATTGACTCCAAGTAATCCAGAGTAGAACGAGATGAATCAACGCTATACTCCGCCATCTTTATTTTAATATTAGATGCAACCATTATTCTGTAGGGGACAACGGGTCATAACTTGAGGGGAGTTAACACCCATGATTTTTAAAATGCCTTGATCAATAAGAGTCTAAGTTACAGGGAACATTATTTTCATTTTTCAGTGGACCAATAAATGCATTTGACAGGAAAATAGAAAAACTCTACCACAACAGCAATTAGAACAGCTTGCTGCATTATAAGTATCACTTCCCTGTCAAATTAGTGGTTCATGCTTATTTGAATCTGAACATAACAGGCCAATTCTATCACACCTTGCTAGGCTTGAACTTCCATCCAATCAGAGCATTCCAAATGAACATGATTCTCCACAAAACTAGAGGGCGCTCTGACCAAAAAATTGCCATGATCTAAATAAAAAGAACTGAATGTCCACAGTTATGTCTGTAGGTGTACCTTACCTGCATGCAAAATAAAGTCCAAGATTGGTCGGTTATGTACGTACTTATCCAAAATGAATTCATAACCATTTTAACACGTAGCCAGGGTAATGAAATTAAACGGTACCCACCGAAAAATACACAGGGTCAGAACCCTGACCAACATATTGAAATAAAGTCCAAGATTGGTCGGTTATGTACGTACTTATCCAGAGTGACTTCAGACCCATTTTAACACGTAGCCAGGGTAATGAAATTAAACGGTACCCACCGAAAAATACACAGAGTCAGAACCCTGACCAACACATTGAATTAAAGTCCAAGATTGGTCGGTTATGTACGTACTTATCCAGAGTGACTTCAGACCCATTTTAACACGTAGCCAGGGTGGCGAAATTAAACGGTACCCACCGAAAAATACACAGGGTCAGAACCCTGACCAACACATTGAAATAAAGTCCAAGATTGGTCGGTTATGTACGTACTTATCCAAAATGAATTCATAACCATTTTAACACGTAGCCAGGGTAATGAAATTAAACGGTACCCACCGAAAAATACACAGGGTCAGAACCCTGACCAACATATTGAAATAAAGTCCAAGATTGGTCGGTTATGTACGTACTTATCCAGAGTGAATTCATAACCATTTTAACACGTAGCCAGGGTAATGAAATTAAACGGTACCCACCGAAAAATACACAGGGTCAGAACCCTGACCAACATATTGAAATAAAGTCCAAGATTGGTCGGTTATGTACGTACTTATCCAAAATGAATTCATAACCATTTTAACACGTAGCCAGGGTAATGAACCAATGCATTGCCTGATATTAAATGTTAACTAACGTTTTAGTACATATGTATAAGCATTCAGTAATTTTAATGAAAAAAAAGTACATTTATCTTAGTAATAGTGACACCTGTTGTTTAGTGTGATGAACCCCCACGGTTGGGTACAGGAGCATAGAAGTTTTTAATTAAAATTGTTTTCCATAAGAAAAATGAAACCATCATACATGGCCTTATAAACAGCCTTTTACTTCATAGTGGGGTGGGTGGAGTAAAGCTGTGATTATTTTTATTACTTTCTGACCATCTAGTTTGCCATTTACCATGTCCATATAAACTAAAGCTCCAGCCAATATCAGATTTGACTACTTGTTTCAAGCTATGGCACTTGGAAATGAGTGTTGTGACATGTGGCAAATGTCCAACTGTCTTGGTTAATAAGATTGGCTATATTTCAACTAGAAACAGGTAAACCAGTATACCTGTATGTACGAAGCCAGTGATCGTTATTCAAGCCAAAGAAACTGCATCTATTTATATAAATACACATGGACAGAGAATATTTTCTTGGAGCACTAAATGTGACAATTGCCCTACTGTCTGTGATAAATATACCACACCAGCTACATAGTGCCCGACGAGGAGTTGGGTAGGTAGTGAAGAAAAACATTGACTGAAGCCTGGCAGAGGACTGAATTGTTGTCAACAGCAACAAACATACTGGGAAAGTCAAAGACAGTGAAAAAACAAACAAACAAAAAACACACAGGCATATAAATACTAACTTTCTAGGATCTTTATTGACTCCAAGTAATCCAGAGTAGAACGAGATGAATCAACGCTATACTCCGCCATCTTTATTTTAATATTAGATGCAACCATTATTCTGTAGGGGACAACGGGTCATAACTTGAGGGGAGTTAACACCCATGATTTTTAAAATGCCTTGATCAATAAGAGTCTAAGTTACAGGGAACATTATTTTCATTTTTCAGTGGACCAATAAATGCATTTGACAGGAAAATAGAAAAACTCTACCACAACAGCAATTAGAACAGCTTGCTGCATTATAAGTATCACTTCCCTGTCAAATTAGTGGTTCATGCTTATTTGAATCTGAACATAACAGGCCAATTCTATCACACCTTGCTAGGCTTGAACTTCCATCCAATCAGAGCATTCCAAATGAACATGATTCTCCACAAAACTAGAGGGCGCTCTGACCAAAAAATTGCCATGATCTAAATAAAAAGAACTGAATGTCCACAGTTATGTCTGTAGGTGTACCTTACCTGCATGCAAAATAAAGTCCAAGATTGGTCGGTTATGTACGTACTTATCCAAAATGAATTCATAACCATTTTAACACGTAGCCAGGGTAATGAAATTAAACGGTACCCACCGAAAAATACACAGGGTCTGAACCCTGACCAACATATTGAAATAAAGTCCAAGATTGGTCGGTTATGTACGTACTTATCCAGAGTGAATTCATAACCATTTTAACACGTAGCCAGGGTAATGAAATTAAACGGTACCCACCGAAAAATACACAGGGTCAGAACCCTGACCAACATATTGAAATAAAGTCCAAGATTGGTCGGTTACGTACGTACTTATCCAGAGTGAATTCATAACCATTTTAACACGTAGCCAGGGTAATGAACCAATGCATTGCCTGATATTAAATGTTAACTAACGTTTTAGTACATATGTATAAGCATAAGTCCACAGTTATGTCTG
>NW_028188749.1:0-51749 GCF_978046115.1 Saccoglossus kowalevskii | reverse complement strand
AAGTTGTGGCAAAGTGCTGAAAAGTGTGGCAAAGTACTGAAACGTTGTGGCAAAGTGCTGGAAAGTAGTGGCAAAGTACTGAAAAGTCGTGGTTAAGTCGTGGCAAAGTACTGAAAAGAGTGGCAAAGTACTGAAAAGTTGTGGCAAAGTCGTGGCAAAGAACTGAAAAGTGTGGCAAAGTAAAGAAAAGTTGTGGCAAAGTGCGGAAAAGTGTGGCAAAGTACTGAAAAGTTGTGGCAGCGTGCTGAAAAGTCGTGGCAAAGTACTGAAAAGTGTGGCAAAGTACTGAAAAGTTGTGGCAAAGTCGTGGCAAAGTACTGAAAAGAGTGGCAAAGTACTGAAAAGTTGTGGCAAAGTCGTGGCAAAGTACTGAAAAGTGTGGCAAAGTACTGAAAAGTTGTGGCAAAGTGCTGAAAAGTGTGGCAAAATACTGAAAAGTAGTGGCGAAGTGCTGAAAAGTCGTGGCAAAGTACTGAAAAGTTGTGGCAAAGTCGTGGCAAAGTACTGAAAAGAGTGGCAAAGTACTGAAAAGAGTGGCAAAGTGCTGCAAAGTCGTTTGAAAAGTGTGGCACAGTACTGAAAAGTTGTGTCAAAGTGCTGAAAAGTGTGGCAAAGTACTGAAAAGTAGTGGCGAAGTGCTGAAAAGTGCGGCAAAGTACTGAAAAGTTGTGGCAAAGTCGTGGCAAAGTACTGAAAAGAGTGGCAAAGTACTGAAAAGTTGTGGCAAAGTCGTGGCAAAGTACTGAAAAGAGTGGCAAAGTACTGAAAAGTGTGGCAAATTACTAAAAAGTTGTGGCAAAGTGCTGAAAAGTAGTGGCAAAGTACTGAAGAGCAGTTGCAAAGTACTGAAAAGTGTGGCAAAGTACTGAAAAGTCGTGGCAAAGTCGTGGCAAAGTACTGAAAAGTGTGTCAATGTACTGAAAAGTTGTGGCGAAGTGGTGAAAAGTCGTGGCAAAGTACTGAAAAGTGTGGCAAAGTACTGAAAAGTTGTGGCAAATTGCTGAAAAGTGTGGCAAAGTGCTGCAAAGTTGTGGCAAAGTACTGAAAAGTGTGGCAAAGTAAAGAAAGGTTGTGGCAAAGTGCTGAAAAGTGTGGCAAAGTACTGAAAAGTTGTGGTAAAGTGCTGAAAAGTAGTGGCAAAGTACTGAAAAGTGTGGCAAAGTACAGAAAAGTTGTGGCAAATGCTGAAAAGTGTGGCAAAGTACTGAAAAGTTGTGGCAAAGTGCTGAAAAGTGTGGCAAAGTACTGAAAAGTTGTGGCAAAGTGCTGAAAAGTGTGGCAAAGTACTGAAGAGTTGTGGCAAAGTCGTGGCAAAGTACTGAAAAGTTGTGGCAAAGTTCTGAAAAGTAGTGGCAAAGTACTGAAAAGTCGTGACAAAGTCGTGGCAAAGTACTGAAAATGTGGCAAAGTACTGAAAAGTTGTGGCGAAGTGCTGAAAAGTCGAGGCAAAGTACTGAAAAGTGTGGCAAAGTACTGAAGAGTTGTGGCAAAGTGCTGAAAAGTGTGGCAAAGTACTGAAAAGTAGAGGCAAAGTGCTGAAAAGTAGTGGCAAAGTACTGAAAAGTTGTGGCGAAGTCGTGGCAAATAACTGAAAAGAGTGGCAAAGTGCTGCAAAGTCGTGGCAAAGTACTGAAAAGTGTGGCAAAGTACTGAAAAGTTGTGGCAAAGTGCTGAAAAGTGTGGCAAAGTACTGAAAAGTTGTGGCAAAGTACTGAAAAGTTGTGGCAAAGTGCTGAAAAGTGTGGCAAAGTGCTGCAAAGTCGTGGCAAAGTACTGAAAAGTGTGGCAAAGTACTGAAAAGTTGTGGCAAAGTGCTGAAAAGTATGGCAAAGTGCTGCAAAGTCGTGGCAAAGTACTGAAAAGTGTGGCAAAGTAAAGAAAGGTTGTGGCAAAGTGCTGAAAAGTGTGGCAAAGTTCTGAAAAGTAGTGGCAAAGTACTGAAAAGTCGTGACAAAGTCGTGGCAAAGTACTGAAAAGTTGTGGCGAAATGCTGAAAAGTCGAGGCAAAGTACTGAAAAGTGTGGCAAAGTACTGAAGAGTTGTGGCAAAGTGCTGAAAAGTGTGGCAAAGTACTGAAAAGTAGTGGCAAAGTGCTGAAAAGTAGTGGCAAAGTACTGAAAAGTTGTGGCGAAGTCGTGGCAAAGTACTGAAAAGAGTGGCAAAGTGCTGCAAAGTCGTGGCAAAGTACTGAAAAGTGTGGCAAAGTACTGAAAAGTTGTGGCAAAGTGCTGAAAAGTGTGGCAAAGTACTGAAAAGTTGTGGCAAAGTACTGAAAAGTTGTGGCAAAGTGCTGAAAAGTGTGGCAAAGTGCTGCAAAGTCGTGGCAAAGTACTGAAAAGTGTGGCAAAGTACTGAAAAGTGTGGCAAAGTACTGAAGAGTTGTGGCAAAGTCGTGGCAAAGTACTGAAAAGTTGTGGCAAAGTTCTGAAAAGTAGTGGCAAAGTACTGAAAAGTGTGGCAAAGTACAGAAAAGTTGTGGCAAATGCTGAAAAGTGTGCAAAGTACTGAAAAGTTGTGGCAAAGTGCTGAAAAGTGTGGCAAAGTACTGAAAAGTTGTGGCAAAGTGCTGAAAAGTGTGGCAAAGTACTGAAGAGTTGTGGCAAAGTCGTGGCAAAGTACTGAAAATGTGGCAAAGTACTGAAAAGTTGTGGCGAAGTGCTGAAAAGTCGAGGCAAAGTACTGAAAAGTTGTGGCAAAGTGCTGAAAAGTGTGGCAAAGTACTGAAAAGTTGTGGCAAAGTGCTGAAAAGTGTGGCAAAGTACTGAAAAGTTGTGGCAAAGTGCTGAAAAGTGTGGCAAAGTACTGAAACGTTGTGGCAAAGTGCTGGAAAGTAGTGGCAAAGTACTGAAAAGTCGTGGTTAAGTCGTGGCAAAGTACTGAAAAGAGTGGCAAAGTACTGAAAAGTTGTGGCAAAGTCGTGGCAAAGAACTGAAAAGTGTGGCAAAGTAAAGAAAAGTTGTGGCAAAGTGCGGAAAAGTGTGGCAAAGTACTGAAAAGTTGTGGCAGCGTGCTGAAAAGTCGTGGCAAAGTACTGAAAAGTGTGGCAAAGTACTGAAAAGTTGTGGCAAAGTCGTGGCAAAGTACTGAAAAGAGTGGCAAAGTACTGAAAAGTTGTGGCAAAGTCGTGGCAAAGTACTGAAAAGTGTGGCAAAGTACTGAAAAGTTGTGGCAAAGTGCTGAAAAGTGTGGCAAAATACTGAAAAGTAGTGGCGAAGTGCTGAAAAGTCGTGGCAAAGTACTGAAAAGTTGTGGCAAAGTCGTGGCAAAGTACTGAAAAGAGTGGCAAAGTACTGAAAAGAGTGGCGAAGTGCTGCAAAGTCGTTTGAAAAGTGTGGCACAGTACTGAAAAGTTGTGTCAAAGTGCTGAAAAGTGTGGCAAAGTACTGAAAAGTAGTGGCGAAGTGCTGAAAAGTGCGGCAAAGTACTGAAAAGTTGTGGCAAAGTCGTGGCAAAGTACTGAAAAGAGTGGCAAAGTACTGAAAAGTTGTGGCAAAGTCGTGGCAAAGTACTGAAAAGAGTGGCAAAGTACTGAAAAGTGTGGCAAATTACTAAAAAGTTGTGGCAAAGTGCTGAAAAGTAGTGGCAAAGTACTGAAGAGCAGTTGCAAAGTACTGAAAAGTGAGGCAAAGTACTGAAAAGTCGTGGCAAAGTCGTGGCAAAGTACTGAAAAGTGTGTCAATGTACTGAAAAGTTGTGGCGAAGTGGTGAAAAGTCGTGGCAAAGTACTGAAAAGTGTGGCAAAGTACTGAAAAGTTGTGGCAAAGTGCTGAAAAGTGTGGCAAAGTGCTGCAAAGTTGTGGCAAAGTACTGAAAAGTGTGGCAAAGTAAAGAAAGGTTGTGGCAAAGTGCTGAAAAGTGTGGCAAAGTACTGAAAAGTTGTGGTAAAGTGCTGAAAAGTAGTGGCAAAGTACTGAAAAGTGTGGCAAAGTACAGAAAAGTTGTGGCAAATGCTGAAAAGTGTGGCAAAGTACTGAAAAGTTGTGGCAAAGTGCTGAAAAGTGTGGCAAAGTACTGAAAAGTTGTGGCAAAGTGCTGAAAAGTGTGGCAAAGTACTGAAGAGTTGTGGCAAAGTCGTGGCAAAGTACTGAAAAGTTGTGGCAAAGTTCTGAAAAGTAGTGGCAAAGTACTGAAAAGTCGTGACAAAGTCGTGGCAAAGTACTGAAAATGTGGCAAAGTACTGAAAAGTTGTGGCGAAGTGCTGAAAAGTCGAGGCAAAGTACTGAAAAGTGTGGCAAAGTACTGAAGAGTTGTGGCAAAGTGCTGAAAAGTGTGGCAAAGTACTGAAAAGTAGTGGCAAAGTGCTGAAAAGTAGTGGCAAAGTACTGAAAAGTTGTGGCGAAGTCGTGGCAAAGTACTGAAAAGAGTGGCAAAGTGCTGCAAAGTCGTGGCAAAGTACTGAAAAGTGTGGCAAAGTACTGAAAAGTTGTGGCAAAGTGCTGAAAAGTGTGGCAAAGTACTGAAAAGTTGTGGCAAAGTACTGAAAAGTTGTGGCAAAGTGCTGAAAAGTGTGGCAAAGTGCTGCAAAGTCGTGGCAAAGTACTGAAAAGTGTGGCAAAGTAAAGAAAGGTTGTGGCAAAGTGCTGAAAAGTGTGGCAAAGTACTGAAAAGTTGTGGTAAAGTGCTGAAAAGTAGTGGCAAAGTACTGAAAAGTGTGGCAAAGTACAGAAAAGTTGTGGCAAATGCTGAAAAGTGTGCAAAGTACTGAAAAGTTGTGGCAAAGTGCTGAAAAGTGTGGCAAAGTACTGAAAAGTTGTGGCAAAGTGCTGAAAAGTGTGGCAAAGTACTGAAGAGTTGTGGCAAAGTCGTGGCAAAGTACTGAAAAGTTGTGGCAAAGTTCTGAAAAGTAGTGGCAAAGTACTGAAAAGTCGTGACAAAGTCGTGGCAAAGTACTGAAAATGTGGCAAAGTACTGAAAAGTTGTGGCGAAGTGCTGAAAAGTCGAGGCAAAGTACTGAAAAGTTGTGGCAAAGTGCTGAAAAGTGTGGCAAAGTACTGAAAAGTTGTGGCAAAGTGCTGAAAAGTGTGGCAAAGTACTGAAAAGTTGTGGCAAAGTGCTGAAATGTGTGGCAAAGTACTGAAACGTTGTGGCAAAGTGCTGGAAAGTAGTGGCAAAGTACTGAAAAGTCGTGGTTAAGTCGTGGCAAAGTACTGAAAAGAGTGGCAAAGTACTGAAAAGTTGTGGCAAAGTCGTGGCAAAGAACTGAAAAGTGTGGCAAAGTAAAGAAAAGTTGTGGCAAAGTGCGGAAAAGTGTGGCAAAGTACTGAAAAGTTGTGGCAGCGTGCTGAAAAGTCGTGGCAAAGTACTGAAAAGTGTGGCAAAGTACTGAAAAGTTGTGGCAAAATCGTGGCAAAGTACTGAAAAGAGTGGCAAAGTACTGAAAAGTTGTGGCAAAGTCGTGGCAAAGTACTGAAAAGTGTGGCAAAGTACTGAAAAGTTGTGGTAAAGTGCTGAAAAGTGTGGCAAAATACTGAAAAGTAGTGGCGAAGTGCTGAAAAGTCGTGGCAAAGTACTGAAAAGTTGTGGCAAAGTCGTGGCAAAGTACTGAAAAGAGTGGCAAAGTACTGAAAAGAGTGGCGAAGTGCTGCAAAGTCGTTTGAAAAGTGTGGCACAGTACTGAAAAGTTGTGTCAAAGTGCTGAAAAGTGTGGCAAAGTACTGAAAAGTAGTGGCGAAGTGCTGAAAAGTGCGGCAAAGTACTGAAAAGTTGTGGCAAAGTCGTGGCAAAGTACTGAAAAGAGTGGCAAAGTACTGAAAAGTTGTGGCAAAGTCGTGGCAAAGTACTGAAAAGAGTGGCAAAGTGCTGAAAAGTGTGGCAAAATACTGAAAAGTAGTGGCGAAGTGCTGAAAAGTCGTGGCAAAGTACTGAAAAGTTGTGGCAAAGTCGTGGCAAAGTACTGAAAAGAGTGGCAAAGTACTGAAAAGAGTGGCAAAGTGCTGCAAAGTCGTTTGAAAAGTGTGGCACAGTACTGAAAAGTTGTGTCAAAGTGCTGAAAAGTGTGGCAAAGTACTGAAAAGTAGTGGCGAAGTGCTGAAAAGTGCGGCAAAGTACTGAAAAGTTGTGGCAAAGTCGTGGCAAAGTACTGAAAAGAGTGGCAAAGTACTGAAAAGTTGTGGCAAAGTCGTGGCAAAGTACTGAAAAGAGTGGCAAAGTACTGAAAAGTGTGGCAAATTACTAAAAAGTTGTGGCAAAGTGCTGAAAAGTAGTGGCAAAGTACTGAAGAGCAGTTGCAAAGTACTGAAAAGTGTGGCAAAGTACTGAAAAGTCGTGGCAAAGTCGTGGCAAAGTACTGAAAAGTGTGTCAATGTACTGAAAAGTTGTGGCGAAGTGGTGAAAAGTCGTGGCAAAGTACTGAAAAGTGTGGCAAAGTACTGAAAAGTTGTGGCAAATTGCTGAAAAGTGTGGCAAAGTGCTGCAAAGTTGTGGCAAAGTACTGAAAAGTGTGGCAAAGTAAAGAAAGGTTGTGGCAAAGTGCTGAAAAGTGTGGCAAAGTACTGAAAAGTTGTGGTAAAGTGCTGAAAAGTAGTGGCAAAGTACTGAAAAGTGTGGCAAAGTACAGAAAAGTTGTGGCAAATGCTGAAAAGTGTGGCAAAGTACTGAAAAGTTGTGGCAAAGTGCTGAAAAGTGTGGCAAAGTACTGAAAAGTTGTGGCAAAGTGCTGAAAAGTGTGGCAAAGTACTGAAGAGTTGTGGCAAAGTCGTGGCAAAGTACTGAAAAGTTGTGGCAAAGTTCTGAAAAGTAGTGGCAAAGTACTGAAAAGTCGTGACAAAGTCGTGGCAAAGTACTGAAAATGTGGCAAAGTACTGAAAAGTTGTGGCGAAGTGCTGAAAAGTCGAGGCAAAGTACTGAAAAGTGTGGCAAAGTACTGAAGAGTTGTGGCAAAGTGCTGAAAAGTGTGGCAAAGTACTGAAAAGTAGTGGCAAAGTGCTGAAAAGTAGTGGCAAAGTACTGAAAAGTTGTGGCGAAGTCGTGGCAAATAACTGAAAAGAGTGGCAAAGTGCTGCAAAGTCGTGGCAAAGTACTGAAAAGTGTGGCAAAGTACTGAAAAGTTGTGGCAAAGTGCTGAAAAGTGTGGCAAAGTACTGAAAAGTTGTGGCAAAGTACTGAAAAGTTGTGGCAAAGTGCTGAAAAGTGTGGCAAAGTGCTGCAAAGTCGTGGCAAAGTACTGAAAAGTGTGGCAAAGTACTGAAAAGTTGTGGCAAAGTGCTGAAAAGTATGGCAAAGTGCTGCAAAGTCGTGGCAAAGTACTGAAAAGTGTGGCAAAGTAAAGAAAGGTTGTGGCAAAGTGCTGAAAAGTGTGGCAAAGTTCTGAAAAGTAGTGGCAAAGTACTGAAAAGTCGTGACAAAGTCGTGGCAAAGTACTGAAAAGTTGTGGCGAAGTGCTGAAAAGTCGAGGCAAAGTACTGAAAAGTGTGGCAAAGTACTGAAGAGTTGTGGCAAAGTGCTGAAAAGTGTGGCAAAGTACTGAAAAGTAGTGGCAAAGTGCTGAAAAGTAGTGGCAAAGTACTGAAAAGTTGTGGCGAAGTCGTGGCAAAGTACTGAAAAGAGTGGCAAAGTGCTGCAAAGTCGTGGCAAAGTACTGAAAAGTGTGGCAAAGTACTGAAAAGTTGTGGCAAAGTGCTGAAAAGTGTGGCAAAGTACTGAAAAGTTGTGGCAAAGTACTGAAAAGTTGTGGCAAAGTGCTGAAAAGTGTGGCAAAGTGCTGCAAAGTCGTGGCAAAGTACTGAAAAGTGTGGCAAAGTACTGAAAAGTGTGGCAAAGTACTGAAGAGTTGTGGCAAAGTCGTGGCAAAGTACTGAAAAGTTGTGGCAAAGTTCTGAAAAGTAGTGGCAAAGTACTGAAAAGTGTGGCAAAGTACAGAAAAGTTGTGGCAAATGCTGAAAAGTGTGCAAAGTACTGAAAAGTTGTGGCAAAGTGCTGAAAAGTGTGGCAAAGTACTGAAAAGTTGTGGCAAAGTGCTGAAAAGTGTGGCAAAGTACTGAAGAGTTGTGGCAAAGTCGTGGCAAAGTACTGAAAATGTGGCAAAGTACTGAAAAGTTGTGGCGAAGTGCTGAAAAGTCGAGGCAAAGTACTGAAAAGTTGTGGCAAAGTGCTGAAAAGTGTGGCAAAGTACTGAAAAGTTGTGGCAAAGTGCTGAAAAGTGTGGCAAAGTACTGAAAAGTTGTGGCAAAGTGCTGAAAAGTGTGGCAAAGTACTGAAACGTTGTGGCAAAGTGCTGGAAAGTAGTGGCAAAGTACTGAAAAGTCGTGGTTAAGTCGTGGCAAAGTACTGAAAAGAGTGGCAAAGTACTGAAAAGTTGTGGCAAAGTCGTGGCAAAGAACTGAAAAGTGTGGCAAAGTAAAGAAAAGTTGTGGCAAAGTGCGGAAAAGTGTGGCAAAGTACTGAAAAGTTGTGGCAGCGTGCTGAAAAGTCGTGGCAAAGTACTGAAAAGTGTGGCAAAGTACTGAAAAGTTGTGGCAAAGTCGTGGCAAAGTACTGAAAAGAGTGGCAAAGTACTGAAAAGTTGTGGCAAAGTCGTGGCAAAGTACTGAAAAGTGTGGCAAAGTACTGAAAAGTTGTGGCAAAGTGTTGAAAAGTGTGGCAAAATACTGAAAAGTAGTGGCGAAGTGCTGAAAAGTCGTGGCAAAGTACTGAAAAGTTGTGGCAAAGTCGTGGCAAAGTACTGAAAAGAGTGGCAAAGTACTGAAAAGAGTGGCGAAGTGCTGCAAAGTCGTTTGAAAAGTGTGGCACAGTACTGAAAAGTTGTGTCAAAGTGCTGAAAAGTGTGGCAAAGTACTGAAAAGTAGTGGCGAAGTGCTGAAAAGTGCGGCAAAGTACTGAAAAGTTGTGGCAAAGTCGTGGCAAAGTACTGAAAAGAGTGGCAAAGTACTGAAAAGTTGTGGCAAAGTCGTGGCAAAGTACTGAAAAGAGTGGCAAAGTACTGAAAAGTGTGGCAAATTACTAAAAAGTTGTGGCAAAGTGCTGAAAAGTAGTGGCAAAGTACTGAAGAGCAGTTGCAAAGTACTGAAAAGTGAGGCAAAGTACTGAAAAGTCGTGGCAAAGTCGTGGCAAAGTACTGAAAAGTGTGTCAATGTACTGAAAAGTTGTGGCGAAGTGGTGAAAAGTCGTGGCAAAGTACTGAAAAGTGTGGCAAAGTACTGAAAAGTTGTGGCAAAGTGCTGAAAAGTGTGGCAAAGTGCTGCAAAGTTGTGGCAAAGTACTGAAAAGTGTGGCAAAGTAAAGAAAGGTTGTGGCAAAGTGCTGAAAAGTGTGGCAAAGTACTGAAAAGTTGTGGTAAAGTGCTGAAAAGTAGTGGCAAAGTACTGAAAAGTGTGGCAAAGTACAGAAAAGTTGTGGCAAATGCTGAAAAGTGTGGCAAAGTACTGAAAAGTTGTGGCAAAGTGCTGAAAAGTGTGGCAAAGTACTGAAAAGTTGTGGCAAAGTGCTGAAAAGTGTGGCAAAGTACTGAAGAGTTGTGGCAAAGTCGTGGCAAAGTACTGAAAAGTTGTGGCAACGTTCTGAAAAGTAGTGGCAAAGTACTGAAAAGTCGTGACAAAGTCGTGGCAAAGTACTGAAAATGTGGCAAAGTACTGAAAAGTTGTGGCGAAGTGCTGAAAAGTCGAGGCAAAGTACTGAAAAGTGTGGCAAAGTACTGAAGAGTTGTGGCAAAGTGCTGAAAAGTGTGGCAAAGTACTGAAAAGTAGTGGCAAAGTGCTGAAAAGTAGTGGCAAAGTACTGAAAAGTTGTGGCGAAGTCGTGGCAAAGTACTGAAAAGAGTGGCAAAGTGCTGCAAAGTCGTGGCAAAGTACTGAAAAGTGTGGCAAAGTACTGAAAAGTTGTGGCAAAGTGCTGAAAAGTGTGGCAAAGTACTGAAAAGTTGTGGCAAAGTACTGAAAAGTTGTGGCAAAGTGCTGAAAAGTGTGGCAAAGTGCTGCAAAGTCGTGGCAAAGTACTGAAAAGTGTGGCAAAGTAAAGAAAGGTTGTGGCAAAGTGCTGAAAAGTGTGGCAATGTACTGAAAAGTTGTGGTAAAGTGCTGAAAAGTAGTGGCAAAGTACTGAAAAGTGTGGCAAAGTACAGAAAAGTTGTGGCAAATGCTGAAAAGTGTGCAAAGTACTGAAAAGTTGTGGCAAAGTGCTGAAAAGTGTGGCAAAGTACTGAAAAGTTGTGGCAAAGTGCTGAAAAGTGTGGCAAAGTACTGAAGAGTTGTGGCAAAGTCGTGGCAAAGTACTGAAAAGTTGTGGCAAAGTTCTGAAAAGTAGTGGCAAAGTACTGAAAAGTCGTGACAAAGTCGTGGCAAAGTACTGAAAATGTGGCAAAGTACTGAAAAGTTGTGGCGAAGTGCTGAAAAGTCGAGGCAAAGTACTGAAAAGTTGTGGCAAAGTGCTGAAAAGTGTGGCAAAGTACTGAAAAGTTGTGGCAAAGTGCTGAAAAGTGTGGCAAAGTACTGAAAAGTTGTGGCAAAGTGCTGAAAAGTGTGGTAAAGTACTGAAACGTTGTGGCAAAGTGCTGGAAAGTAGTGGCAAAGTACTGAAAAGTCGTGGTTAAGTCGTGGCAAAGTACTGAAAAGAGTGGCAAAGTACTGAAAAGTTGTGGCAAAGTCGTGGCAAAGAACTGAAAAGTGTGGCAAAGTAAAGAAAAGTTGTGGCAAAGTGCGGAAAAGTGTGGCAAAGTACTGAAAAGTTGTGGCAGCGTGCTGAAAAGTCGTGGCAAAGTACTGAAAAGTGTGGCAAAGTACTGAAAAGTTGTGGCAAAGTCGTGGCAAAGTACTGAAAAGAGTGGCAAAGTACTGAAAAGTTGTGGCAAAGTCGTGGCAAAGTACTGAAAAGTGTGGCAAAGTACTGAAAAGTTGTGGCAAAGTGCTGAAAAGTGTGGCAAAATACTGAAAAGTAGTGGCGAAGTGTTGAAAAGTCGTGGCAAAGTACTGAAAAGTTGTGGCAAAGTCGTGGCAAAGTACTGAAAAGAGTGGCAAAGTACTGAAAAGAGTGGCGAAGTGCTGCAAAGTCGTTTGAAAAGTGTGGCACAGTACTGAAAAGTTGTGTCAAAGTGCTGAAAAGTGTGGCAAAGTACTGAAAAGTAGTGGCGAAGTGCTGAAAAGTGCGGCAAAGTACTGAAAAGTTGTGGCAAAGTCGTGGCAAAGTACTGAAAAGAGTGGCAAAGTACTGAAAAGTTGTGGCAAAGTCGTGGCAAAGTACTGAAAAGAGTGGCAAAGTACTGAAAAGTGTGGCAAATTACTAAAAAGTTGTGGCAAAGTGCTGAAAAGTAGTGGCAAAGTACTGAAGAGCAGTTGCAAAGTACTGAAAAGTGTGGCAAAGTACTGAAAATTCGTGGCAAAGTCGTGGCAAAGTACTGAAAAGTGTGTCAATGTACTGAAAAGTTGTGGCGAAGTGGTGAAAAGTCGTGGCAAAGTACTGAAAAGTGTGGCAAAGTACTGAAAAGTTGTGGCAAAGTGCTGAAAAGTAGTGGCAAAGTGCTGAAAAGTGTGGCAAAGTACTTAAAAGTCGTGGTAAAGCACTGAAAAGTGTGGCAAAGTACTGAAAAGTTGTGGCAAAGTACTGAAAAGTGTGGCAAAGTAATGAAAAGTAGTGGCAAAGTCGTGGCAAAGTACTGAAAAGTGTGGCAAAGTACTGAAAAGTTGTGGCAAAGTGCTGAAAATTTTGGCAAAGTACTGTAAAGTTGCAGTAAAGTGCTGAAAATTAGTGTCAAAGTAATGAAAAGCAGTGGCAAAGTACAGAAAAGTGTGGCAAAGTACTGATCAGTTGAGGCAAAGTATTGGCAATGTACTGAAAAGTGTGGTAAAGTACTGAAAAGTTGTGGCAAAGTCGTGGCAAAGTACTGAAAAGTATGACAAATTACTGAAAAGTTCTGGCAAAGTGCTGAAAAGTCGTGGCAAAGTACTGAAAAGTGTGGCAAAGTGCTGAAAAGTAGTGGCAAAGTGCTGAAAAGTGTGGCAAAGTAATGGAAAGTTGAGGCAAAGTCGTGGCAATGTATTGAAAAGTGTGGCAAAGTACTGGAAAGTTGTGGCAAAGTACTGAAAAGTAGTGGCAAAGTGCTCAAAATTGTGGCAAAGTACTGTAAAGTTGTGGCAAAGTGCTGAAAATTAGTGTCAAACTACTGAAAAGTAGTGGCAAAGTACTGAAAAGTTGTGGCAAAGTGCTGAAAAGTGTGGCATAGTACTGAAAAGTTGTGGCAAAGTGCTGAAAAGTAGTGGGAAAGTTCTGAAGAGCAGTTGCAAAGTACTGAAAAGTGTGGCAAAATACTGAAAAGTCGTGGCAAAGTCGTGGCAAAGTACTGAAAAGTGTGGCAAAGTACTGAAAAGTTGTGGCAAAGTACTGGAAAGTGTGGCAAAGTACTGAAAAGTTGTGGCAAAGTGCTGAAAAGTGTGCCAAAGTACTGAAAAGTTGTGGCAAAGTGCTGAAAAGTCGTGGCAAAGTCGTGGCAAAGTACTGAAAAGTGTGGCAAAGCACTGAAAAGTATGGCAAAGTACTGAAAAGTTGTGGCAAAGTGCTGAAAAGTGTGGCAAAGTACTGAAAAATTGTGGCAAAGTGCTGAAAAGTGTGGCAAAGTTCTGAAAAGTAGTGGCAAAGTACTGAAAAGTCGTTGCAAAGTCGTGGCAAATACTGAAAAGTGAGGCAAAGTACTGAAAAGTTGTGGCGAAGTGCTGAAAAGTCGTGGCAAAGTACTGAAAAGTGTGGCAAAGTACTGACAAGTTGTGGCGAAGTCGTGGCAAAGTACTGAAAAGAGTGGCAAAGTGCTGCAAAAACGTGGCAAAGTACTGAAAAGTGTGGCAAAGTACTGAAAAGTTGTGGCAAAGTGCTGAAAAGTGTGGCAAAGTACTGAAAAGTTGTGGCAAAGTGCTGAAAAGTGTGGCAAAGTGCTGCAAAGTCGTGGCAAAGTACTGAAAAGTGTGGCAAAGTAAAGAAAAGTTGTGGCAAAGTGCTGAAAAGTGTGGCAAAGTACTGAAAAGTTGTGGCAAAGTGCTGAAAAGTAGTGGCAAAGTACTGAAAAGTCGTGGCAAAGTCGTGGCAAAGTACTGAAAATTGTGGCAAAGTACTGAAAAGTTGTGGCAAAGTCGTGGCTAAGTACTGAAAAGAGTGGCAAAGTACTGAAAAGTTGTGGCAAAGTGCTGCAAAGTCGTGGCAAAGTACTGAAAAGTGTGGCAAAGTACTGAAAAGTTGTGGCAAAGTGTTGAAAAGTGTGGCAAAGTACTGAAAAGTTGTGGCAAAGTTCTGAAAAGTAGTGGCAAAGTACTGAAAAGTCGTGGCAAAGTCGTGGCAAAGTACTGAAAAGTGTGGCAAAGTACTGAAAAGTTTTGGCGAAGTGCTGAAAAGTCGTGGCAAAGTACTGAAAAGTGTGGCAAAGTACTGAAGAGTTGTGGCAAAGTCGTGGCAAAGTACTGAAAAGAGAGGCAAAGTGATGCAAAATCGTGGCAAAGAACTGAAAAGTGTGGCAAAGTACTGAAAAGTTGTGGCAAAGTCGTGGCAAAGTACTGAAAAGTATGGCAAATTACTGAAAAGTTCTGGCAAAGTGCTGAAAAGTCGTGGCAAAGTACTGAAAAGTGTGGCAAAGTGCTGAAAAGTAGTGGCAAAGTGCTGAAAAGTGTGGCAAAGTAATGGAAAGTTGAGGCAAAGTCGTGGCAATGTATTGAAAAGTGTGGCAAAGTACTGGAAAGTTGTGGCAAAGTACTGAAAAGTAGTGGCAAAGTGCTCAAAATTGTGGCAAAGTACTGTAAAGTTGTGGCAAAGTGCTGAAAATTAGTGTCAAACTACTGAAAAGTAGTGGCAAAGTACTGAAAAGTTGTGGCAAAGTGCTGAAAAGTGTGGCATAGTACTGACAAGTTGTGGCAAAGTGCTGAAAAGTAGTGGGAAAGTTCTGAAGAGCAGTTGCAAAGTACTGAAAAGTGTGGCAAAATACTGAAAAGTCGTGGCAAAGTCGTGGCAAAGTACTGAAAAGTGTGGCAAAGTACTGAAAAGTTGTGGCAAAGTACTGGAAAGTGTGGCAAAGTACTGAAAAGTTGTGGCAAAGTGCTGAAAAGTGTGCCAAAGTACTGAAAAGTTGTGGCAAAGTGCTGAAAAGTCGTGGCAAAGTCGTGGCAAAGTACTGAAAAGTGTGGCAAAGTACTGAAAAGTTGTGGCGAAATGCTGAAAAGTCGTGGCAAAGCACTGAAAAGTATGGCAAAGTACTGAAAAGTTGTGGCAAAGTGCTGAAAAGTGTGGCAAAGTACTGAAAAATTGTGGCAAAGTGCTGAAAAGTGTGGCAAAGTGCTGAAAAGTAGTGGCAAAGTACTGAAAAGTCGTTGCAAAGTCGTGGCAAATACTGAAAAGTGAGGCAAAGTACTGAAAAGTTGTGGCGAAGTGCTGAAAAGTCGTGGCAAAGTACTGAAAAGTGTGGCAAAGTACTGAAAAGTTGTGGCGAAGTCGTGGCAAAGTACTGAAAAGAGTGGCAAAGTGCTGCAAAAACGTGGCAAAGTACTGAAAAGTGTGGCAAAGTACTGAAAAGTTGTGGCAAAGTGCTGAAAAGTGTGGCAAAGTACTGAAAAGTTGTGGCAAAGTGCTGAAAAGTGTGGCAAAGTGCTGCAAAGTCGTGGCAAAGTACTGAAAAGTGTGGCAAAGTAAAGAAAAGTTGTGGCAAAGTGCTGAAAAGTGTGGCAAAGTACTGAAAAGTTGTGGCAAAGTGCTGAAAAGTAGTGGCAAAGTACTGAAAAGTCGTGGCAAAGTCGTGGCAAAGTACTGAAAATTGTGGCAAAGTACTGAAAAGTTGTGGCAAAGTCGTGGCTAAGTACTGAAAAGAGTGGCAAAGTACTGAAAAGTTGTGGCAAAGTGCTGCAAAGTCGTGGCAAAGTACTGAAAAGTGTGGCAAAGTACTGAAAAGTTGTGGCAAAGTGTTGAAAAGTGTGGCAAAGTACTGAAAAGTTGTGGCAAAGTTCTGAAAAGTAGTGGCAAAGTACTGAAAAGTCGTGGCAAAGTCGTGGCAAAGTACTGAAAAGTGTGGCAAAGTACTGAAAAGTTTTGGCGAAGTGCTGAAAAGTCGTGGCAAAGTACTGAAAAGTGTGGCAAAGTACTGAAGAGTTGTGGCAAAGTCGTGGCAAAGTACTGAAAAGAGAGGCAAAGTGATGCAAAATCGTGGCAAAAAACTGAAAAGTGTGGCAAAGTACTGAAAAGTTGTGGCAAAGTGCTGAAAAGTGTGGCAAAGTGCTGCAAAGTCGTGGCAAAGTACTGAAAAGTGCGGCAAAGTACTGAAAAGTTGTGGCAAAGTGCTGAAAAGTCGTGGCAAAGTCGTGGCAAAGTACTGAAAAGTGTGGCAAAGTACTGAAAAGTTGTGGCGAAATGTTGAAAAGTCGTGGCAAAGCACTGAAAAGTGTGGCAAAGTGCTGAAAAGTGGTGGCAAAGTACTGAAAACTGTGGCAAAGTACTGACAAGTTGTGGCAAAGTGATGAAAAGTGTGGCAAAGTACTGAAAAGTTGTGGCAAAGTGCTGAAAAGTAGTGGCAAAGTACTGAAAAGTCGTGGCAAAGTCGTGGCAAAGTACTGAAAAGTGTGGCAAAGTACTGAAAAGTTGTGGCGAAGTGCTGAAAAGTCGTGGCAAAGTACTGAAAAGTGTGGCAAGGTACTGAAGAGTTGTGGCAAAGTCGTGGCAAAGTACTGAAAAGAGTGGCAAAGTGCTGCAAAGTCGTGGCAAAGTACTGAAAAGTTGTGGCAAAGTGCTGAAAAGTGTGGCAAAGTACTGAAAAGTTGTGGCAAAGTGCTGAAAAGTGTGGCAAAGTACTGAAAAGTTGTGGCAAAGTGCTGGAAAGTAGTGGCAAAGTACTGAAAAGTCGTGGTTAAGTCGTGGCAAAGTACTGAAAAGAGTGGCAAAGTTCTCAAAAGTTGTGGCAAAGTCGTGGCAAAGTACTGAAAAGTGTGGCAAAGTAAAGAAAAGTTGTGGCAAAGTGCGGAAAAGTGTGGCAAAGTACTGAAAAGTTGTGGCAGCGTGCTGAAAAGTCGTGGCAAAGTACTGAAAAGTGTGGCAAAGTACTGAAAAGTTGTGGCAAAGTCGTGGCAAAGTACTGAAAAGAGTGGCAAAGTACTGAAAAGTTGTGGCAAAGTCGTGGCAAAGTACTGAAAAGTGTGGCAAAGTACTGAAAAGTTGTGGCAAAGTGCTGAAAAGTGTGGCAAAATACTGAAAAGTAGTGGCGAAGTGCTGAAAAGTCGTGGCAAAGTACTGAAAAGTGTGGCAAAGTACTGAAAAGTTGTGGCAAAGTCGTGGCAAAGTACTGAAAAGAGTGGCAAAGTACTGAAAAGTTGTGGCAAAGTCGTGGCAAAGTACTGAAAAGTGTGGCAAAGTAAAGAAAAGTTGTGGCAAAGTGCGGAAAAGTGTGGCAAAGTACTGAAAAGTTGTGGCGAAATGCTGAAAAGTCGTGGCAAAGCACTGAAAAGTATGGCAAAGTACTGAACAGTTGTGGCAAAGTGCTGAAAAGTGTGGCAAAGTACTGAAAAATTGTGGCAAAGTGCTGAAAAGTGTGGCAAAGTACTGAAAAGTTGTGGCAAAGTGCTGAAAAGTAGTGGCAAAGTACTGAAAAGTCGTTGCAAAGTCGTGGCAAATACTGAAAAGTGAGGCAAAGTACTGAAAAGTTGTGGCGAAGTCGTGGCAAAGTACTGAAAAGAGTGGCAAAGTGCTGCAAAAACGTGGCAAAGTACTGAAAAGTGTGGCAAAGTACTGAAAAGTTGTGGCAAAGTGCTGAAAAGTGTGGCAAAGTACTGAAAAGTTGTGGCAAAGTGCTGAAAAGTGTGGCAAAGTGCTGCAAAGTCGTGGCGAAGTACTGAAAAGTGTGGCAAAGTAAAGAAAAGTTGTGGCAAAGTGCTGAAAAGTGTGGCAAAGTACTGAAAAGTTGTGGCAAAGTGCTGAAAAGTAGTGGCAAAGTACTGAAAAGTCGTGGCAAAGTCGTGGCAAAGTACTGAAAATTGTGGCAAAGTACTGAAAAGTTGTGGCAAAGTCGTGGCTAAGTACTGAAAAGAGTGGCAAAGTACTGAAAAGTTGTGGCAAAGTGCTGCAAAGTCGTGGCAAAGTACTGAAAAGTGTGGCAAAGTACTGAAAAGTTGTGGCAAAGTGTTGAAAAGTGTGGCAAAGTACTGAAAAGTTGTGGCAAAGTTCTGAAAAGTAGTGGCAAAGTACTGAAAAGTCGTGGCAAATTCGTGGCAAAGTACTGAAAAGTGTGGCAAAGTACTGAAAAGTTTTGGCGAAGTGTTGAAAAGTCGTGGCAAAGTACTGAAAAGTGAGGCAAAGTACTGAAGAGTTGTGGCAAAGTCGTGGCAAAGTACTGAAAAGAGAGGCAAAGTGATGCAAAATCGTGGCAAAGAACTGAAAAGTGTGGCAAAGTACTGAAAAGTTGTGGCAAAGTGCTGAAAAGTGTGGCAAAGTGCTGCAAAGTCGTGGCAAAGTACTGAAAAGTGCGGCAAAGTACTGAAAAGTTGTGGCAAAGTGCTGAAAAGTCGTGGCAAAATCGTGGCAAAGTACTGAAAAGTGTGGCAAAGTACTGAAAAGTTGTGGCGAAATGTTGAAAAGTCGTGGCAAAGCACTGAAAAGTGTGGCAAAGTGCTGAAAAGTGGTGGCAAAGTACTGAAAACTGTGGCAAAGTACTGACAAGTTGTGGCAAAGTGATGAAAAGTGTGGCAAAGTACTGAAAAGTTGTGGCAAAGTGCTGAAAAGTAGTGGCAAAGTACTGAAAAGTCGTGGCAAAGTCGTGGCAAAGTACTGAAAAGTGTGGCAAAGTACTGAAAAGTTGTGGCGAAGTGCTGAAAAGTCGTGGCAAAGTACTGAAAAGTGTGGCAAGGTACTGAAGAGTTGTGGCAAAGTCGTGGCAAAGTACTGAAAAGAGTGGCAAAGTGCTGCAAAGTCGTGGCAAAGTACTGAAAAGTTGTGGCAAAGTGCTGAAAAGTGTGGCAAAGTACTGAAAAGTTGTGGCAAAGTGCTGAAAAGTGTGGCAAAGTACTGAAAAGTTGTGACAAAGTGCTGGAAAGTAGTGGCAAAGTACTGAAAAGTCGTGGTTAAGTCGTGGCAAAGTACTGAAAAGAGTGGCAAAGTTCTGAAAAGTTGTGGCAAAGTCGTGGCAAAGTACTGAAAAGTGTGGCAAAGTAAAGAAAAGTTGTGGCAAAGTGCGGAAAAATGTGGCAAAGTACTGAAAAGTTGTGGCAGCGTGCTGAAAAGTCGTGGCAAAGTACTGAAAAGTGTGGCAAAGTACTGAAAAGTTGTGGCAAAGTCGTGGCAAAGTACTGAAAAGAGTGGCAAAGTACTGAAAAGTTGTGGCAAAGTCGTGGCAAAGTACTGAAAAGTGTGGCAAAGTACTGAAAAGTTGTGGCAAAGTGCTGAAAAGTGTGGCAAAATACTGAAAAGTAGTGGCGAAGTGCTGAAAAGTCGTGGCAAAGTACTGAAAAGTGTGGCAAAGTACTGAAAAGTTGTGGCAAAGTCGTGGCAAAGTACTGAAAAGAGTGGCAAAGTACTGAAAAGTTGTGGCAAAGTCGTGGCAAAGTACTGAAAAGTGTGGCAAAGTAAAGAAAAGTTGTGGCAAAGTGCGGAAAAGTGTGGCAAAGTACTGAAAAGTTGTGGCAGCGTGCTGAAAAGTAGTGGCAAAGTACTGAAAAGTCGTGGCAAAGTCGTGGCAAAGTACTGAAAAGTGTGGCAAAGTACGGAAAAGTTGTGGCGAAGAGCTGAAAAGTCGAGGCAAAGTACTGAAAAGTGTGGCAAAGTACTGAAGAGTTGTGGCAAAGTGCTGAAAAGTGTGGCAAAGTACTGAAAAGTTGTGGCAAAGTGCTGAAAAGTGTGGCAATGTACTGAAAAGTTGTGGCAAAGTGCTGAAAAGTAGTGGCAAAGTACTGAAAAGTCGTGGCAAAGTCGTGGCAAAGTACTGAAAAGTGAAGCAAAGTACTGAAAAGTTGTGGCGAAGTGCTGAAAAGTCGTGGCAAATTACTGAAAAGTGTGGCAAGGTACTGAAGAGTTGTGGCAAAGTCGTGGCAAAGTACTGAAAAGAGTGGCAAAGTGCTGCAAAGTCGTGGCAAAGTACTGAAAAGTTGTGGCAAAGTGCTGAAAAGTGTGGCAAAGTACTGAAAAGTTGTGGCAAAGTGCTGAAAAGTGTGGCAAAGTACTGAAAAGTTGTGACAAAGTGCTGGAAAGTAGTGGCAAAGTACTGAAAAGTCGTGGTTAAGTCGTGGCAAAGTACTGAAAAGAGTGGCAAAGTTCTGAAAAGTTGTGGCAAAGTCGTGGCAAAGTACTGAATAGTGTGGCAAAGTAAAGAAAAGTTGTGGCAAAGTGCGGAAAAGTGTGGCAAAGTACTGAAAAGTTGTGGCAGCGTGCTGAAAAGTCGTGGCAAAGTACTGAAAAGTGTGGCAAAGTACTGAAAAGTTGTGGCAAAGTCGTGGCAAAGTACTGAAAAGAGTGGCAAAGTACTGAAAAGTTGTGGCAAAGTCGTGGCAAAGTACTGAAAAGTGTGGCAAAGTACTGAAAAGTTGTGGCAAAGTGCTGAAAAGTGTGGCAAAATACTGAAAAGTAGTGGCGAAGTGCTGAAAAGTCGTGGCAAAGTACTGAAAAGTGTGGCAAAGTACTGAAAAGTTGTGGCAAAGTCGTGGCAAAGTACTGAAAAGAGTGGCAAAGTACTGAAAAGTTGTGGCAAAGTCGTGGCAAAGTACTGAAAAGTGTGGCAAAGTACTGAAAAGTTGTGGCAAAGTGCTGAAAAGTGTGGCAAAATACTGAAAAGTAGTGGCGAAGTGCTGAAAAGTCGTGGCAAAGTACTGAAAAGTGTGGCAAAGTACTGAAAAGTTGTGGCGAAGTCGTGGCAAAGTACTGAAAAGAGTGGCAAAGTGCTGCAAAGTCGTGGCAAAGTACTGAAAAGTGTGGCAAAGTACTGAAAAGTTGTGGCAAAGTGCTGAACAGTGTGGCAAAGTACTGAAAAGTTGTGGCAAAGTGCTGAAAAGTGTGGCAAAATACTGAAAAGTAGTGGCGAAGTGCTGAAAAGTCGTGGCAAAGTACTGAAAAGTGTGGCAAAGTACTGAAATGTTGTGGCAAAGTCGTGGCAAAGTACTGAAAAGAGTGGCAAAGTACTGAAAAGTTGTGGCAAAGTCGTGGCAAAGTACTGAAAAGTGTGGCAAAGTAAAGAAAAGTTGTGGCAAAGTGCGGAAAAGTGTGGCAAAGTACTGAAAAGTTGTGGCAGCGTGCTGAAAAGTAGTGGCAAAGTACTGAAAAGTCGTGGCAAAGTCGTGGCAAAGTACTGAAAAGTGTGGCAAAGTACGGAAAAGTTGTGGCGAAGTGCTGAAAAGTCGAGGCAAAGTACTGAAAAGTGTGGCAAAGTACTGAAGAGTTGTGGCAAAGTGCTGAAAAGTGTGGCAAAGTACTGAAAAGTTGTGGCAAAGTGCTGAAAAGTGTGGCAATGTACTGAAAAGTTGTGGCAAAGTGCTGAAAAGTAGTGGCAAAGTACTGAAAAGTCGTGGCAAAGTCGTGGCAAAGTACTGAAAAGTGAAGCAAAGTACTGAAAAGTTGTGGCGAAGTGCTGAAAAGTCGTGGCAAAGTACTGAAAAGTGTGGCAAAGTACTGAAAAGTTGTGGCGAAGTCGTGGCAAAGTACTGAAAAGAGTGGCAAAGTGCTGCAAAGTCGTGGCAAAGTACTGAAAAGTGTGGCAAAGTACTGAAAAGTTGTGGCAAAGTGCTGAAAAGTGTGGCAAAGTACTGAAAAGTTGTGGCAAAGTGCTGAAAAGTGTGGCAAAGTGCTGCAAAGTCGTGGCAAAGTACTGAAAAGTGTGGCAAAGTAAAGAAAAGTTGTGGCAAAGTGCTGAAAAGTGTGGCAAAGTACTGAAAAGTTGTGGCAAAGTGCTGAAAAATAGTGGCAAAGTACTGAAAAGTCGTGGCAAAGTCGTGGCAAAGTACTGAAAAGTGTGGCAAAGTGCTGAAAAATGTGGCAATGTACTGAAAAGTTGTGGCAAAGTGCTGAAAAGTAGTGGCAAAGTACTGAAAAGTCGTGGCAAAGTCGTGGCAAAGTACTGAAAAGTGAAGCAAAGTACTGAAAAGTTGTGGCGAAGTGCTGAAAAGTCGTGGCAAAGTACTGAAAAGTGTGGCAAAGTACTGAAAAGTTGTGGCGAAGTCGTGGCAAAGTACTGAAAAGAGTGGCAAAGTGCTGTAAAGTCGTGGCAAAGTACTGAAAAGTGTGGCAAAGTACTGAAAAGATGCGGCAAAGTGCTGAAAAGTGTGGCAATGTACTGAAAAGTTGTGGCAAAGTGCTGAAAAGTGTGGCAAAGTGCTGCAAAGTCGTGGCAAAGTACTGAAAAGTGTGGCAAAGTAAAGAAAAGTTGTGGCAAAGTGCTGAAAAGTGTGGCAAAGTACTGAAAAGTTGTGGCAAAGTGCTGAAAAATAGTGGCAAAGTACTGAAAAGTCGTGGCACAGTCGTGGCAAAGTACTGAAAAGTGTGGCAAAGTACTGAAAAGTTGTGGCAAAGTCGTGGCTAAGTACTGAAAAGAGTGGCAAAGTACTGAAAAGTTGTGGCAAAGTGCTGCAATTCGTGGCAAAGTACTGAAAAGTGTGGCAAAGTACTGAAAAGTTGTGGCAAAGTGCTGAATAGTGTGGCAAAGTACTGAAAAGTTGTGGCAAAGTGCTGAAAAGTGTGGCAAAGTACTGAAAAGTTGTGGCAAAGTTCTTAAAAGTAGTGGCAAAGTACTGAAAAGTCGTGGCAAAGTCGTGGCAAAGTACTGAAAAGTGTGACAAAGTACTGAAGAGTTGTGGCAAAGTCGTGGCAAAGTACTGAAAAGAGTGGCAAAGTGCTGCAAAGTCGTGGCAAAGAACTGAAAAGTGTGGCAAAGTACTGAAAAGTTGTGGCAAAGTGCTGAAAAGTGTGGCAAAGTGCTGCAAAGTCGTGGCAAAGTACTGAAAAGTGTGGCAAAGTACTGAAAAGTTGTGGCAAAGTGCTGAAAAGTGTGGCAAAGTACTGAAAAGTAGTGGCGAAGTGCTGAAAAGTCGTGGCAAAGTACTGAAAAGTGTGGCAAAGTACTGAAAAGTTGTGGCAAAGTCGTGGCAAAGTACTGAAAAGAGTAGCAAAGTACTGAAAAGTTGTGGCAAAGTCGTGGCAAAGTACTGGAAAGTGTGGCAAAGTACTGAAAAGTTGTGGCGAAGTGCTGAAAAGTCGTGGCAAAGTACTGAAAATTGTGGCAAAGTACTGAAAAGTTGTGGCGAAGTGCTGAAAAGTCGTGGCAAAGTACTGAAAAGTGAAGCAAAGTACTGAAAAGTTGTGGCGAAGTGCTGAAAAGTCGTGGCAAAGTACTGAAAAGTGTGGCAAACTACTGAAAAGTTGTGGCGAAGTCGTGGCAAAGTACTGAAAAGAGTGGCAAAGTGCTGCAATGTCGTGGCAAAGTACCGAAAAGTGTGGCAAAGTACTGAAAAGTTGTGGCAAAGTGCTGAAAAGTGTGGCAAAGTACTGAAAAGTTGTGGCAAAGTGCTGAAAAGTATGGCAAAGTGCTGCAAAGTCGTGGCAACGTACTGAAAAGTGTGGCAAAGTAAAGAAAAGTTGTGGCAAAGTGCTGAAAAGTGTGGCAAAGTACTGAAAAGTTGTGGCAAAGTGCTGAAAAATAGTGGCAAAGTACTGAAAAGTCGTGGCAAAGTCGTGGCAAAGTACTGAAAAGTGTGGCAAAGTACTGAAAAGTTGTGGCAAAGTCGTGGCTAAGTACTGAAAAGAGTGGCAAAGTACTGAAAAGTTGTGGCAAAGTGCTGCAATTCGTGGCAAAGTACTGAAAAGTGTGGCAAAGTACTGAAAAGTTGTGGCAAAGTGCTGAATAGTGTGGCAAAGTACTGAAAAGTTGTGGCAAAGTGCTGAAAAGTGTGGCAAAGTACTGAAAAGTTGTGGCAAAGTTCTTAAAAGTAGTGGCAAAGTACTGAAAAGTCGTGGCAAAGTCGTGGCAAAGTACTGAAAAGTGTGACAAAGTACTGAAAAGTTGTGGCAAAGTCGTGGCAAAGTACTGAAAAGAGTGGCAAAGTGCTGAAAAGTCGTGGCAAAGTCGTGGCAAAGTACTGAAAAGTGTGGCAAAGTACTGAAAAGTTGTGGCAAAGTCGTGGCTAAGTACTGAAAAGAGTGGCAAAGTACTGAAAAGTTGTGGCAAAGTGCTGCAATTCGTGGCAAAGTACTGAAAAGTGTGGCAAAGTACTGAAAAGTTGTGGCAAAGTGCTGAATAGTGTGGCAAAGTACTGAAAAGTTGTGGCAAAGTGCTGAAAAGTGTGGCAAAGTACTGAAAAGTTGTGGCAAAGTTCTTAAAAGTAGTGGCAAAGTACTGAAAAGTCGTGGCAAAGTCGTGGCAAAGTACTGAAAAGTGTGACAAAGTACTGAAGAGTTGTGGCAAAGTCGTGGCAAAGTAC
Source organism: Saccoglossus kowalevskii (assembly GCF_978046115.1). Lineage (NCBI taxonomy): Eukaryota > Metazoa > Hemichordata > Enteropneusta > Harrimaniidae > Saccoglossus > Saccoglossus kowalevskii. The sequence continues at coordinate 28,419 of NW_028188749.1, read as the reverse complement.
TGAAAAGAGTGGCAAAGTGCTGCAAAGTCGTGGCAAAGAACTGAAAAGTGTGGCAAAGTACTGAAAAGTTGTGGCAAAGTGCTGAAAAGTGTGGCAAAGTGCTGCAAAGTCGTGGCAAAGTACTGAAAAGTGTGGCAAAGTACTGAAAAGTTGTGGCAAAGTGCTGAAAAGTGTGGCAAAGTACTGAAAAGTAGTGGCGAAGTGCTGAAAAGTCGTGGCAAAGTACTGAAAAGTGTGGCAAAGTACTGAAAAGTTGTGGCAAAGTCGTGGCAAAGTACTGAAAAGAGTGGCAAAGTACTGAAAAGTTGTGGCAAATTCGTGGCAAAGTACTGAAAAGTGTGGCAAAGTACTGAAAAGTTGTGGCGAAGTGCTGAAAAGTCGTGGCAAAGTACTGAAAATTGTGGCAAAGTACTGAAAAGTAGTGGCAAAGTGCTGAAAAGTGTGGCAAAGTACTGAAAAGTTGTGGCAAAGTGCTGAAAAGTGTGGCAAAGTACTGAAAAGTTGTGGCAAAGTGCTGAAAAGTATGGCAAAGTGCTGCAAAGTCGTGGCAACGTACTGAAAAGTGTGGCAAAGTAAAGAAAAGTTGTGGCAAAGTGCTGAAAAGTGTGGCAAAGTACTGAAAAGTTGTGGCAAAGTGCTGAAAAATAGTGGCAAAGTACTGAAAAGTCGTGGCAAAGTCGTGGCAAAGTACTGAAAAGTGTGGCAAAGTACTGAAAAGTTGTGGCAAAGTCGTGGCTAAGTACTGAAAAGAGTGGCAAAGTACTGAAAAGTTGTGGCAAAGTGCTGCAATTCGTGGCAAAGTACTGAAAAGTGTGGCAAAGTACTGAAAAGTTGTGGCAAAGTGCTGAATAGTGTGGCAAAGTACTGAAAAGTTGTGGCAAAGTGCTGAAAAGTGTGGCAAAGTACTGAAAAGTTGTGGCAAAGTTCTTAAAAGTAGTGGCAAAGTACTGAAAAGTCGTGGCAAAGTCGTGGCAAAGTACTGAAAAGTGTGACAAAGTACTGAAGAGTTGTGGCAAAGTCGTGGCAAAGTACTGAAAAGAGTGGCAAAGTGCTGCAAAGTCGTGGCAAAGAACTGAAAAGTGTGGCAAAGTACTGAAAAGTTGTGGCAAAGTGCTGAAAAGTGTGGCAAAGTGCTGCAAAGTCGTGGCAAAGTACTGAAAAGTGTGGCAAAGTACTGAAAAGTTGTGGCAAAGTGCTGAAAAGTGTGGCAAAGTACTGAAAAGTAGTGGCGAAGTGCTGAAAAGTCGTGGCAAAGTACTGAAAAGTGTGGCAAAGTACTGAAAAGTTGTGGCAAAGTCGTGGCAAAGTACTGAAAAGAGTGGCAAAGTACTGAAAAGTTGTGGCAAATTCGTGGCAAAGTACTGAAAAGTGTGGCAAAGTACTGAAAAGTTGTGGCGAAGTGCTGAAAAGTCGTGGCAAAGTACTGAAAATTGTGGCAAAGTACTGAAAAGTAGTGGCAAAGTGCTGAAAAGTGTGGCAAAGTACTGAAAAGTTGTGGCAAAGTGCTGAAAAGTGTGGCAAAGTACTGAAAAGTTGTGGCAAAGTGCTGAAAAGTAGTGGCAAAGTACTGAAAAGTCGTGGCAAAGTACTGAAAAGTGTGGCAAAGTACTGAAAAGTTGTGGCGAAGTCGTGGCAAAGTACTGAAAAGAGTGGCAAAGTGCTGCAAAGTCGTGGCAAAGAACTGAAAAGTGTGGCAAAGTACTGAAAAGTTGTGGCAAAGTGCTGAAAAGTGTGGCAAAGTGCTGCAAAGTCGTGGCAAAGTACTGAAAAGTGTGGCAAAGTACTGAAAAGTTGTGGCAAAGTGCTGAAAAGTGTGGCAAAGTACTGAAAAGTAGTGGCGAAGTGCTGAAAAGTCGTGGCAAAGTACTGAAAAGTGTGGCAAAGTACTGAAAAGTTGTGGCAAAGTCGTGGCAAAGTACTGAAAAGAGTAGCAAAGTACTGAAAAGTTGTGGCAAAGTCGTGGCAAAGTACTGGAAAGTGTGGCAAAGTACTGAAAAGTTGTGGCGAAGTGCTGAAAAGTCGTGGCAAAGTACTGAAAATTGTGGCAAAGTACTGAAAAGTTGTGGCGAAGTGCTGAAAAGTCGTGGCAAAGTACTGAAAAGTGAAGCAAAGTACTGAAAAGTTGTGGCGAAGTGCTGAAAAGTCGTGGCAAAGTACTGAAAAGTGTGGCAAACTACTGAAAAGTTGTGGCGAAGTCGTGGCAAAGTACTGAAAAGAGTGGCAAAGTGCTGCAATGTCGTGGCAAAGTACCGAAAAGTGTGGCAAAGTACTGAAAAGTTGTGGCAAAGTGCTGAAAAGTGTGGCAAAGTACTGAAAAGTTGTGGCAAAGTGCTGAAAAGTATGGCAAAGTGCTGCAAAGTCGTGGCAACGTACTGAAAAGTGTGGCAAAGTAAAGAAAAGTTGTGGCAAAGTGCTGAAAAGTGTGGCAAAGTACTGAAAAGTTGTGGCAAAGTGCTGAAAAATAGTGGCAAAGTACTGAAAAGTCGTGGCAAAGTCGTGGCAAAGTACTGAAAAGTGTGGCAAAGTACTGAAAAGTTGTGGCAAAGTCGTGGCTAAGTACTGAAAAGAGTGGCAAAGTACTGAAAAGTTGTGGCAAAGTGCTGCAATTCGTGGCAAAGTACTGAAAAGTGTGGCAAAGTACTGAAAAGTTGTGGCAAAGTGCTGAATAGTGTGGCAAAGTACTGAAAAGTTGTGGCAAAGTGCTGAAAAGTGTGGCAAAGTACTGAAAAGTTGTGGCAAAGTTCTTAAAAGTAGTGGCAAAGTACTGAAAAGTCGTGGCAAAGTCGTGGCAAAGTACTGAAAAGTGTGACAAAGTACTGAAGAGTTGTGGCAAAGTCGTGGCAAAGTACTGAAAAGAGTGGCAAAGTGCTGCAAAGTCGTGGCAAAGAACTGAAAAGTGTGGCAAAGTACTGAAAAGTTGTGGCAAAGTGCTGAAAAGTGTGGCAAAGTGCTGCAAAGTCGTGGCAAAGTACTGAAAAGTGTGGCAAAGTACTGAAAAGTTGTGGCAAAGTGCTGAAAAGTGTGGCAAAGTACTGAAAAGTAGTGGCGAAGTGCTGAAAAGTCGTGGCAAAGTACTGAAAAGTGTGGCAAAGTACTGAAAAGTTGTGGCAAAGTCGTGGCAAAGTACTGAAAAGAGTGGCAAAGTACTGAAAAGTTGTGGCAAATTCGTGGCAAAGTACTGAAAAGTGTGGCAAAGTACTGAAAAGTTGTGGCGAAGTGCTGAAAAGTCGTGGCAAAGTACTGAAAATTGTGGCAAAGTACTGAAAAGTAGTGGCAAAGTGCTGAAAAGTGTGGCAAAGTACTGAAAAGTTGTGGCAAAGTGCTGAAAAGTGTGGCAAAGTACTGAAAAGTTGTGGCAAAGTGCTGAAAAGTATGGCAAAGTGCTGCAAAGTCGTGGCAACGTACTGAAAAGTGTGGCAAAGTAAAGAAAAGTTGTGGCAAAGTGCTGAAAAGTGTGGCAAAGTACTGAAAAGTTGTGGCAAAGTGCTGAAAAATAGTGGCAAAGTACTGAAAAGTCGTGGCAAAGTCGTGGCAAAGTACTGAAAAGTGTGGCAAAGTACTGAAAAGTTGTGGCAAAGTCGTGGCTAAGTACTGAAAAGAGTGGCAAAGTACTGAAAAGTTGTGGCAAAGTGCTGCAATTCGTGGCAAAGTACTGAAAAGTGTGGCAAAGTACTGAAAAGTTGTGGCAAAGTGCTGAATAGTGTGGCAAAGTACTGAAAAGTTGTGGCAAAGTGCTGAAAAGTGTGGCAAAGTACTGAAAAGTTGTGGCAAAGTTCTTAAAAGTAGTGGCAAAGTACTGAAAAGTCGTGGCAAAGTCGTGGCAAAGTACTGAAAAGTGTGACAAAGTACTGAAGAGTTGTGGCAAAGTCGTGGCAAAGTACTGAAAAGAGTGGCAAAGTGCTGCAAAGTCGTGGCAAAGAACTGAAAAGTGTGGCAAAGTACTGAAAAGTTGTGGCAAAGTGCTGAAAAGTGTGGCAAAGTGCTGCAAAGTCGTGGCAAAGTACTGAAAAGTGTGGCAAAGTACTGAAAAGTTGTGGCAAAGTGCTGAAAAGTGTGGCAAAGTACTGAAAAGTAGTGGCGAAGTGCTGAAAAGTCGTGGCAAAGTACTGAAAAGTGTGGCAAAGTACTGAAAAGTTGTGGCAAAGTCGTGGCAAAGTACTGAAAAGAGTGGCAAAGTACTGAAAAGTTGTGGCAAATTCGTGGCAAAGTACTGAAAAGTGTGGCAAAGTACTGAAAAGTTGTGGCGAAGTGCTGAAAAGTCGTGGCAAAGTACTGAAAATTGTGGCAAAGTACTGAAAAGTAGTGGCAAAGTGCTGAAAAGTGTGGCAAAGTACTGAAAAGTTGTGGCAAAGTGCTGAAAAGTGTGGCAAAGTACTGAAAAGTTGTGGCAAAGTGCTGAAAAGTAGTGGCAAAGTACTGAAAAGTCGTGGCAAAGTACTGAAAAGTGTGGCAAAGTACTGAAAAGTTGTGGCGAAGTCGTGGCAAAGTACTGAAAAGAGTGGCAAAGTGCTGCAAGGTCGTGGCAAAGTACTGAAAAGTGTGGCAAAGTACTGAAAAGTAGTGGCAAAGTGTGAAAAGTGTGGCAAAGTACTGAAAAGTTGTGGCAAAGTGCTGAAAAATGTGGCAAAGTTCTGCAAAGTCGTGGCAAAGTACTGAAAAGTGTGGCAAAGTAAAGAAAAGTTGTGGCAAAGTGCTGAAAAGTGTGGCAAAGTACTGAAAAGTTGTGGCAAAGTGCTGAAAAGTAGTGGCAAAGTACTGAAAAGTCGTGTCAAAGTCGTGGCAAAGTACTGAAAAGTGTGGCAAAGTACTGAAAAGTTGTGGCAAAGTCGTGTCTAAGTACTGAAAAGAGTGGCAAAGTACTGAAAAGTTGTGGCATAGTGCTGCAAAGTCGTGGCAAAGTACTGAAAAGTGTGGCAAAGTGCTGAAAAGTGTGGCAAAGTGCTGCAAAGTCGTGGCAAAGTACTGAAAAGTGTTGCAAAGTAAAGAAAAGTTGTGGCAAAGTGCTGAAAAGTGTGGCAAAGTACTGAAAAGTTGTGGCAAAGTGCTGAAAAGTAGTGGCAAAGTACTGAAAAGTCGTGGCAAAGTCGTGGCTAAGTACTGAAAAGTGTGGCAAAGTACTGACAACTTGTGGCAAAGTCGTGGCAAAGTACTGAAAAGAGTGGCAAAGTACTGAAAAGTTGTGGCAAAGTCGTGGCAAAGTACTGAAAAGTGAGGCAAAGTACTGAAAAGTTATGGCGAAGTGCTGAAAAGTTGTGGCAAAGTACTGAAAAGTTGTGGCAAAGTGCTGAATAGTGTGGCAAAGTACTGAAAAGTTGTGGCAAAGTGCTGAAAAGTGTGGCAAAGTACTGAAAAGTTGTGGCAAAGTGCTGAAAAGTAGTGGCAAAGTACTGAAAAGTCGTGGCAAAGTACTGAAAAGTGTGGCAAAGTACTGAAGAGTTGTGGCAAAGTCGTGGCAAAGTACTGAAAAGAGTGGCAAAGTGCTGCAAAGTCGTGGCAAAGTAATGAAAAGTGTGGCAAAGTACTGAAAAGTTGTGGCAAAGTGCTGAAAAGTGTGGCAAAGTGCTGCAAAGTCGTGGCAAAGTGCTGAAAAGTGTGGCAACGTACTGAAAAGTTGTGGCAAAGTCGTGGCAAAGTACTGAAAAGAGTGGCAAAGTACTGAAAAGTTGTGGCAAAGTCGTGGCAAAGTACTGAAAAGTGTGGCAAAGTACTGAAAAGTTGTGGCGAAGTGCTGAAAAGTCGTGGCAATGTACTGAAAAGTGTGGCAAAGTACTGAAAAGTTGTGGCAAAGTGCTGAAAAGTGTGGCAAAGTACTGAAAAGTTGTGGCAAAGTGCTGAAAAGTGTGGCAAAGTACTGATAAGTTGTGGCAAAGTGCTGAAAAGTAGTGGCAAAATACTGAAAAGTCGTGGCAAAGTCGTGGCAAAGTACTGAAAAGTTGTGGCGAAGTGCTGCAAAGTCGTGGCAAAGTACTGAAAAGTGTGGCAAAGTACTGAAAAGTTGTGGCAAAGTGCTGAAAAGTGTGGCAAAGTGCTGCAAAGTCGTGGCAAAGTACTGAAAAGTGTGGCAAAGTACTGAAAAAATTTGGCAAAGTGCTGAAAAGTGTGGCAAAGTACTGAAAAGTTGTGGCAAAGTGCTGAAAAGTGTGGCAAAGTGCTGCAAAGTCGTGGCAAAGTACTGAAAAGTGTGGCAAAGTAAAGAAAGGTTGTGGCAAAGTGCTGAAAAGTGTGGCAAAGTACTGAAAAGTTGTGGTAAAGTGCTGAAAAGTAGTGGCAAAGTACTGAAAAGTGTGGCAAAGTACAGAAAAGTTGTGGCAAATACTGAAAAGTGTGGCAAAGTACTGAAAAGTTGTGGCAAAGTGCTGAAAAGTGTGGCAAAGTACTGAAAAGTTGTGGCAAAGTGCTGAAAAGTGTGGCAAAGTACAGAAGAGTTGTGGCAAAGTCGTGGCAAAGTACTGAAAAGTTGTGGCAAAGTTCTGAAAAGTAGTGGCAAAGTACTGAAAAGTCGTGACAAAGTCGTGGCAAAGTACTGAAAAGTGAAGCAAAGTACTGAAAAGTTGTGGCGAAGTGCTGAAAAGTCGTGGCAAAGTACTGAAAAGTGTGGCAAAGTACTGAAAAGTTGTGGCGAAGTCGTGGCAAAGTACTGAAAAGAGTGGCAAAGTGCTGTAAAGTCGTGGCAAAGTACTGAAAAGTGTGGCAAAGTACTGAAAAGTTGTGGCAAAGTGCTGAAAAGTGTGGCAAAGTACTGAAAAGTTGTGGCGAAGTGCTGAAAAGTCGTGGCAAAGTACTGAAAAGTGTGGCAAAGTACTGAAAAGTTGTGGCGAAGTCGTGGAAAAGTACTGAAAAGAGTGGCAAAGTGCTGTAAAGTCGTGGCAAAGTACTGAAAAGTGTGGCAAAGTACTGAAAAGTTGTGGCAAAGTGCTGAAAAGTGTGGCAATGTACTGAAAAGTTGTGGCAAAGTGCTGAAAAGTGTGGCAAAGTGCTGCAAAGTCGTGGCAAAGTACTGAAAAGTGTGGCAAAGTAAAGAAAAGTTGTGGCAAAGTGCTGAAAAGTGTGGCAAAGTACTGAAAAGTTGTGGCAAAGTGCTGAAAAATAGTGGCAAAGTACTGAAAAGTCGTGGCACAGTCGTGGCAAAGTACTGAAAAGTGTGGCAAAGTACTGAAAAGTTGTGGCAAAGTCGTGGCTAAGTACTGAAAAGAGTGGCAAAGTACTGAAAAGTTGTGGCAAAGTGCTGCAATTCGTGGCAAAGTACTGAAAAGTGTGGCAAAGTACTGAAAAGTTGTGGCAAAGTGCTGAATAGTGTGGCAAAGTACTGAAAAGTTGTGGCAAAGTGCTGAAAAGTGTGGCAAAGTACTGAAAAGTTGTGGCAAAGTTCTTAAAAGTAGTGGCAAAGTACTGAAAAGTCGTGGCAAAGTCGTGGCAAAGTACTGAAAAGTGTGACAAAGTACTGAAGAGTTGTGGCAAAGTCGTGGCAAAGTACTGAAAAGAGTGGCAAAGTGCTGCAAAGTCGTGGCAAAGAACTGAAAAGTGTGGCAAAGTACTGAAAAGTTGTGGCAAAGTGCTGAAAAGTGTGGCAAAGTGCTGCAAAGTCGTGGCAAAGTACTGAAAAGTGTGGCAAAGTACTGAAAAGTTGTGGCAAAGTGCTGAAAAGTGTGGCAAAGTACTGAAAAGTAGTGGCGAAGTGCTGAAAAGTCGTGGCAAAGTACTGAAAAGTGTGGCAAAGTACTGAAAAGTTGTGGCAAAGTCGTGGCAAAGTACTGAAAAGAGTAGCAAAGTACTGAAAAGTTGTGGCAAAGTCGTGGCAAAGTACTGGAAAGTGTGGCAAAGTACTGAAAAGTTGTGGCGAAGTGCTGAAAAGTCGTGGCAAAGTACTGAAAATTGTGGCAAAGTACTGAAAAGTTGTGGCGAAGTGCTGAAAAGTCGTGGCAAAGTACTGAAAAGTGAAGCAAAGTACTGAAAAGTTGTGGCGAAGTGCTGAAAAGTCGTGGCAAAGTACTGAAAAGTGTGGCAAACTACTGAAAAGTTGTGGCGAAGTCGTGGCAAAGTACTGAAAAGAGTGGCAAAGTGCTGCAATGTCGTGGCAAAGTACCGAAAAGTGTGGCAAAGTACTGAAAAGTTGTGGCAAAGTGCTGAAAAGTGTGGCAAAGTACTGAAAAGTTGTGGCAAAGTGCTGAAAAGTATGGCAAAGTGCTGCAAAGTCGTGGCAACGTACTGAAAAGTGTGGCAAAGTAAAGAAAAGTTGTGGCAAAGTGCTGAAAAGTGTGGCAAAGTACTGAAAAGTTGTGGCAAAGTGCTGAAAAATAGTGGCAAAGTACTGAAAAGTCGTGGCAAAGTCGTGGCAAAGTACTGAAAAGTGTGGCAAAGTACTGAAAAGTTGTGGCAAAGTCGTGGCTAAGTACTGAAAAGAGTGGCAAAGTACTGAAAAGTTGTGGCAAAGTGCTGCAATTCGTGGCAAAGTACTGAAAAGTGTGGCAAAGTACTGAAAAGTTGTGGCAAAGTGCTGAATAGTGTGGCAAAGTACTGAAAAGTTGTGGCAAAGTGCTGAAAAGTGTGGCAAAGTACTGAAAAGTTGTGGCAAAGTTCTTAAAAGTAGTGGCAAAGTACTGAAAAGTCGTGGCAAAGTCGTGGCAAAGTACTGAAAAGTGTGACAAAGTACTGAAGAGTTGTGGCAAAGTCGTGGCAAAGTACTGAAAAGAGTGGCAAGGTGCTGCAAAGTCGTGGCAAAGAACTGAAAAGTGTGGCAAAGTACTGAAAAGTTGTGGCAAAGTGCTGAAAAGTGTGGCAAAGTGCTGCAAAGTCGTGGCAAAGTACTGAAAAGTGTGGCAAAGTACTGAAAAGTTGTGGCAAAGTGCTGAAAAGTGTGGCAAAGTACTGAAAAGTAGTGGCGAAGTGCTGAAAAGTCGTGGCAAAGTACTGAAAAGTGTGGCAAAGTACTGAAAAGTTGTGGCAAAGTCGTGGCAAAGTACTGAAAAGAGTGGCAAAGTACTGAAAAGTTGTGGCAAATTCGTGGCAAAGTACTGAAAAGTGTGGCAAAGTACTGAAAAGTTGTGGCGAAGTGCTGAAAAGTCGTGGCAAAGTACTGAAAATTGTGGCAAAGTACTGAAAAGTAGTGGCAAAGTGCTGAAAAGTGTGGCAAAGTACTGAAAAGTTGTGGCAAAGTGCTGAAAAGTGTGGCAAAGTACTGAAAAGTTGTGGCAAAGTGCTGAAAAGTAGTGGCAAAGTACTGAAAAGTCGTGGCAAAGTACTGAAAAGTGTGGCAAAGTACTGAAAAGTTGTGGCGAAGTCGTGGCAAAGTACTGAAAAGAGTGGCAAAGTGCTGCAAGGTCGTGGCAAAGTACTGAAAAGTGTGGCAAAGTACTGAAAAGTAGTGGCAAAGTGTGAAAAGTGTGGCAAAGTACTGAAAAGTTGTGGCAAAGTGCTGAAAAGTGTGGCAAAGTTCTGCAAAGTCGTGGCAAAGTACTGAAAAGTGTGGTAAAGTAAAGAAAAGTTGTGGCAAAGTGCTGAAAAGTGTGGCAAAGTACTGAAAAGTTGTGGCAAAGTGCTGAAAAGTAGTGGCAAAGTACTGAAAAGTCGTGTCAAAGTCGTGGCAAAGTACTGAAAAGTGTGGCAAAGTAAAGAAAAGTTGTGGCAAAGTGCTGAAAAGTGTGGCAAAGTACTGAAAAGTTGTGGCAAAGTGCTGAAAAATAGTGGCAAAGTACTGAAAAGTCGTGGCACAGTCGTGGCAAAGTACTGAAAAGTGTGGCAAAGTACTGAAAAGTTGTGGCAAAGTCGTGACTAAGTACTGAAAAGAGTGGCAAAGTACTGAAAAGTTGTGGCAAAGTGCTGCAATTCGTGGCAAAGTACTGAAAAGTGTGGCAAAGTACTGAAAAGTTGTGGCAAAGTGCTGAATAGTGTGGCAAAGTACTGAAAAGTTGTGGCAAAGTGCTGAAAAGTGTGGCAAAGTACTGAAAAGTTGTGGCAAAGTTCTTAAAAGTAGTGGCAAAGTACTGAAAAGTCGTGGCAAAGTCGTGGCAAAGTACTGAAAAGTGTGACAAAGTACTGAAGAGTTGTGGCAAAGTCGTGGCAAAGTACTGAAAAGAGTGGCAAAGTGCTGCAAAGTCGTGGCAAAGAACTGAAAAGTGTGGCAAAGTACTGAAAAGTTGTGGCAAAGTGCTGAAAAGTGTGGCAAAGTGCTGCAAAGTCGTGGCAAAGTACTGAAAAGTGTGGCAAAGTACTGAAAAGTTGTGGCAAAGTGCTGAAAAGTGTGGCAAAGTACTGAAAAGTAGTGGCGAAGTGCTGAAAAGTCGTGGCAAAGTACTGAAAAGTGTGGCAAAGTACTGAAAAGTTGTGGCAAAGTCGTGGCAAAGTACTGAAAAGAGTAGCAAAGTACTGAAAAGTTGTGGCAAAGTCGTGGCAAAGTACTGGAAAGTGTGGCAAAGTACTGAAAAGTTGTGGCGAAGTGCTGAAAAGTCGTGGCAAAGTACTGAAAATTGTGGCAAAGTACTGAAAAGTTGTGGCGAAGTGCTGAAAAGTCGTGGCAAAGTACTGAAAAGTGAAGCAAAGTACTGAAAAGTTGTGGCGAAGTGCTGAAAAGTCGTGGCAAAGTACTGAAAAGTGTGGCAAACTACTGAAAAGTTGTGGCGAAGTCGTGGCAAAGTACTGAAAAGAGTGGCAAAGTGCTGCAATGTCGTGGCAAAGTACCGAAAAGTGTGGCAAAGTACTGAAAAGTTGTGGCAAAGTGCTGAAAAGTGTGGCAAAGTACTGAAAAGTTGTGGCAAAGTGCTGAAAAGTATGGCAAAGTGCTGCAAAGTCGTGGCAACGTACTGAAAAGTGTGGCAAAGTAAAGAAAAGTTGTGGCAAAGTGCTGAAAAGTGTGGCAAAGTACTGAAAAGTTGTGGCAAAGTGCTGAAAAATAGTGGCAAAGTACTGAAAAGTCGTGGCAAAGTACTGAAAAGTGTGGCAAAGTACTGAAAAGTTGTGGCAAAGTCGTGGCTAAGTACTGAAAAGAGTGGCAAAGTACTGAAAAGTTGTGGCAAAGTGCTGCAATTCGTGGCAAAGTACTGAAAAGTGTGGCAAAGTACTGAAAAGTTGTGGCAAAGTGCTGAATAGTGTGGCAAAGTACTGAAAAGTTGTGGCAAAGTGCTGAAAAGTGTGGCAAAGTACTGAAAAGTTGTGGCAAAGTTCTTAAAAGTAGTGGCAAAGTACTGAAAAGTCGTGGCAAAGTCGTGGCAAAGTACTGAAAAGTGTGACAAAGTACTGAAGAGTTGTGGCAAAGTCGTGGCAAAGTACTGAAAAGAGTGGCAAAGTGCTGCAAAGTCGTGGCAAAGAACTGAAAAGTGTGGCAAAGTACTGAAAAGTTGTGGCAAAGTGCTGAAAAGTGTGGCAAAGTGCTGCAAAGTCGTGGCAAAGTACTGAAAAGTGTGGCAAAGTACTGAAAAGTTGTGGCAAAGTGCTGAAAAGTGTGGCAAAGTACTGAAAAGTAGTGGCGAAGTGCTGAAAAGTCGTGGCAAAGTACTGAAAAGTGTGGCAAAGTACTGAAAAGTTGTGGCAAAGTCGTGGCAAAGTACTGAAAAGAGTGGCAAAGTACTGAAAAGTTGTGGCAAATTCGTGGCAAAGTACTGAAAAGTGTGGCAAAGTACTGAAAAGTTGTGGCGAAGTGCTGAAAAGTCGTGGCAAAGTACTGAAAATTGTGGCAAAGTACTGAAAAGTAGTGGCAAAGTGCTGAAAAGTGTGGCAAAGTACTGAAAAGTTGTGGCAAAGTGCTGAAAAGTGTGGCAAAGTACTGAAAAGTTGTGGCAAAGTGCTGAAAAGTAGTGGCAAAGTACTGAAAAGTCGTGGCAAAGTACTGAAAAGTGTGGCAAAGTACTGAAAAGTTGTGGCGAAGTCGTGGCAAAGTACTGAAAAGAGTGGCAAAGTGCTGCAAGGTCGTGGCAAAGTACTGAAAAGTGTGGCAAAGTACTGAAAAGTAGTGGCAAAGTGTGAAAAGTGTGGCAAAGTACTGAAAAGTTGTGGCAAAGTGCTGAAAAGTGTGGCAAAGTTCTGCAAAGTCGTGGCAAAGTACTGAAAAGTGTGGCAAAGTAAAAAAAAGTTGTGGCAAAGTGCTGAAAAGTGTGGCAAAGTACTGAAAAGTTGTGGCAAAGTGCTGAAAAGTAGTGGCAAAGTACTGAAAAGTCGTGTCAAAGTCGTGGCAAAGTACTGAAAAGTGTGGCAAAGTACTGAAAAGTTGTGGCAAAGTCGTGTCTAAGTACTGAAAAGAGTGGCAAAGTACTGAAAAGTTGTGGCATAGTGCTGCAAAGTCGTGGCAAAGTACTGAAAAGTGTGGCAAAGTGCTGAAAAGTGTGGCAAAGTGCTGCAAAGTCGTGGCAAAGTACTGAAAAGTGTTGCAAAGTAAAGAAAAGTTGTGGCAAAGTGCTGAAAAGTGTGGCAAAGTACTGAAAAGTCGTGGCAAAGTCGTGGCTAAGTACTGAAAAGTGTGGCAAAGTACTGAAAACTTGTGGCAAAGTCGTGGCAAAGTACTGAAAAGAGTGGCAAAGTACTGAAAAGTTGTGGCAAAGTCGTGGCAAAGTACTGAAAAGTGAGGCAAAGTACTGAAAAGTTATGGCGAAGTGCTGAAAAGTTGTGGCAAAGTACTGAAAAGTTGTGGCAAAGTGCTGAATAGTGTGGCAAAGTACTGAAAAGTTGTGGCAAAGTGCTGAAAAGTGTGGCAAAGTACTGAAAAGTCGTGGCAAAGTACTGAAAAGTGTGGCAAAGTACTGAAAAGTTGTGGCAAAGTCGTGTCTAAGTACTGAAAAGAGTGGCAAAGTACTGAAAAGTTGTGGCATAGTGCTGCAAAGTCGTGGCAAAGTACTGAAAAGTGTGGCAAAGTGCTGAAAAGTGTGGCAAAGTGCTGCAAAGTCGTGGCAAAGTACTGAAAAGTGTTGCAAAGTAAAGAAAAGTTGTGGCAAAGTGCTGAAAAGTGTGGCAAAGTACTGAAAAGTTGTGGCAAAGTGCTGAAAAGTAGTGGCAAAGTACTGAAAAGTCGTGGCAAAGTCGTGGCTAAGTACTGAAAAGTGTGGCAAAGTACTGAAAACTTGTGGCAAAGTCGTGGCAAAGTACTGAAAAGAGTGGCAAAGTACTGAAAAGTTGTGGCAAAGTCGTGGCAAAGTACTGAAAAGTGAGGCAAAGTACTGAAAAGTTATGGCGAAGTGCTGAAAAGTTGTGGCAAAGTACTGAAAAGTTGTGGCAAAGTGCTGAATAGTGTGGCAAAGTACTGAAAAGTTGTGGCAAAGTGCTGAAAAGTGTGGCAAAGTACTGAAAAGTTGTGGCAAAGTGCTGAAAAGTAGTGGCAAAGTACTGAAAAGTCGTGGCAAAGTACTGAAAAGTGTGGCAAAGTACTGAAGAGTTGTGGCAAAGTCGTGGCAAAGTACTGAAAAGAGTGGCAAAGTGCTGCAAAGTCGTGGCAAAGTAATGAAAAGTGTGGCAAAGTACTGAAAAGTTGTGGCAAAGTGCTGAAAAGTGTGGCAAAGTGCTGCAAAGTCGTGGCAAAGTGCTGAAAAGTGTGGCAACGTACTGAAAAGTTGTGGCAAAGTCGTGGCAAAGTACTGAAAAGAGTGGCAAAGTACTGAAAAGTTGTGGCAAAGTCGTGGCAAAGTACTGAAAAGTGTGGCAAAGTACTGAAAAGTTGTGGCGAAGTGCTGAAAAGTCGTGGCAATGTACTGAAAAGTGTGGCAAAGTACTGAAAAGTTGTGGCAAAGTGCTGAAAAGTGTGGCAAAGTACTGAAAAGTTGTGGCAAAGTGCTGAAAAGTGTGGCAAAGTACTGATAAGTTGTGGCAAAGTGCTGAAAAGTAGTGGCAAAATACTGAAAAGTCGTGGCAAAGTCGTGGCAAAGTACTGAAAAGTTGTGGCGAAGTGCTGCAAAGTCGTGGCAAAGTACTGAAAAGTGTGGCAAAGTACTGAAAAGTTGTGGCAAAGTGCTGAAAAGTGTGGCAAAGTGCTGCAAAGTCGTGGCAAAGTACTGAAAAGTGTGGCAAAGTACTGAAAAAATTTGGCAAAGTGCTGAAAAGTGTGGCAAAGTACTGAAAAGTTGTGGCAAAGTGCTGAAAAGTGTGGCAAAGTGCTGCAAAGTCGTGGCAAAGTACTGAAAAGTGTGGCAAAGTAAAGAAAGGTTGTGGCAAAGTGCTGAAAAGTGTGGCAAAGTACTGAAAAGTTGTGGTAAAGTGCTGAAAAGTAGTGGCAAAGTACTGAAAAGTGTGGCAAAGTACAGAAAAGTTGTGGCAAATGCTGAAAAGTGTGGCAAAGTACTGAAAAGTTGTGGCAAAGTGCTGAAAAGTGTGGCAAAGTACTGAAAAGTTGTGGCAAAGTGCTGAAAAGTGTGGCAAAGTACTGAAGAGTTGTGGCAAAGTCGTGGCAAAGTACTGAAAAGTTGTGGCAAAGTTCTGAAAAGTAGTGGCAAAGTACTGAAAAGTCGTGACAAAGTCGTGGCAAAGTACTGAAAATGTGGCAAAGTACTGAAAAGTTGTGGCGAAGTGCTGAAAACTCGAGGCAAAGTACTGAAAAGTGTGGCAAAGTACTGAAGAGTTGTGGCAAAGTGCTGAAAAGTGTGGCAAAGTACTGAAAACTTGTGGCAAAGTGCTGAAAAGTGTGGCAAAGTACTGAAAAGTTGTGGCAAAGTGCTGAAAAGTAGTGGCAAAGTACTGAAAAGTTGTGGCGAAGTCGTGGCAAAGTACTGAAAAGAGTGGCAAAGTGCTGCAAAGTCGTGGCAAAGTACTGAAAAGTGTGGCAAAGTACTGAAAAGTTGTGGCAAAGTGCTGAAAAGTGTGGCAAAGTACTGAAAAGTTGTGGCAAAGTACTGAAAAGTTGTGGCAAATTGCTGAAAAGTGTTGCAAAGTGCTGCAAAGTCGTGGCAAAGTACTGAAAAGTGTGGCAAAGTAAAGAAAGGTTGTGGCAAAGTGCTGAAAAGTGTGGCAAAGTACTGAAAAGTTGTGGTAAAGTGCTGAAAAGTAGTGGCAAAGTACTGAAAAGTGTGGCAAAGTACAGAAAAGTTGTGGCAAATGCTGAAAAGTGTGGCAAAGTACTGAAAAGTTGTGGCAAAGTGCTGAAAAGTGTGGCAAAGTACTGAAAAGTTGTGGCAAAGTGCTGAAAAGTGTGGCAAAGTACTGAAGAGTTGTGGCAAAGTCGTGGCAAAGTACTGAAAAGTTGTGGCAAAGTTCTGAAAAGTAGTGGCAAAGTACTGAAAAGTCGTGACAAAGTCGTGGCAAAGTACTGAAAATGTGGCAAAGTACTGAAAAGTTGTGGCGAAGTGCTGAAAAGTCGAGGCAAAGTACTGAAAAGTGTGGCAAAGTACTGAAGAGTTGTGGCAAAGTGCTGAAAAGTGTGGCAAAGTACTGAAAAGTTGTGGCAAAGTGCTGAAAAGTGTGGCAAAGTACTGAAAAGTTGTGGCAAAGTGCTGAAAAGTAGTGGCAAAGTACTGAAAAGTTGTGGCGAAGTCGTGGCAAAGTACTGAAAAGAGTGGCAAAGTGCTGCAAAGTCGTGGCAAAGTACTGAAAAGTGTGGCAAAGTACTGAAAAGTAGTGGCAAAGTGCTGAAAAGTGTGGCAAAGTACTGAAAAGTTGTGGCAAAGTGCTGAAAAGTGTGGCAAAGTGCTGCAAAGTCGTGGCAAAGTACTGAAAAGTGTGGCAAAGTAAAGAAAAGTTGTGGCAAAGTGCTGAAAAGTGTGGCAAATACTGAAAAGTTGTGGCAAAGTGCTGAAAAGTGTGGCAAAGTACTGAAAAGTTGTGGCAAAGTGCTGAATAGTGTGGCAAAGTACTGAAAAGTTGTGGCAAAGTGCTGAAAAGTGTGGCAAAGTACTGAAAAGTTGTGGCAAAGTGCTGAAAAGTAGTGGCAAAGTACTGAAAAGTCGTGGCAAAGTACTGAAAAGTGTGGCAAAGTACTGAAGAGTTGTGGCAAAGTCGTGGCAAAGTACTGAAAAGAGTGGCAAAGTGCTGCAAAGTCGTGGCAAAGATAATGAAAAGTGTGGCAAAGTACTGAAAAGTTGTGGCAAAGTGCTGAAAAGTGTGGTAAAGTGCTGCAAAGTCGTGGCAAAGTGCTGAAAAGTGTGGCAACGTACTGAAAAGTTGTGGCAAAGTCGTGGCAAAGTACTGAAAAGAGTGGCAAAGTACTGAAAAGTTGTGGCAAAGTCGTGGCAAAGTACTGAAAAGTGTGGCAAAGTACTGAAAAGTTGTGGCGAAGTGCTGAAAAGTCGTGGCAATGTACTGAAAAGTGTGGCAAAGTACTGAAAAGTTGTGGCAAAGTGCTGAAAAGTGTGGCAAAGTACTGATAAGTTGTGGCAAAGTGCTGAAAAGTAGTGGCAAAATACTGAAAAGTCGTGGCAAAGTCGTGGCAAAGTACTGAAAAGTTGTGGCGAAGTGCTGCAAAGTCGTGGCAAAGTACTGAAAAGTGTGGCAAAGTACTGAAAAGTTGTGGCAAAGTGCTGAAAAGTGTGGCAAAGTGCTGCAAAGTCGTGGCAAAGTACTGAAAAGTGTGGCAAAGTACTGAAAAGTTGTGGCTAAGTGCTGAAAAGTGTGGCAAAGTACTGAAAAGTTGTGGCAAAGTACTGAAAAGTTGTGGCAAATTGCTGAAAAGTGTGGCAAAGTGCTACAAAGTCGTGGCAAAGTACTGAAAAGTGTGGCAAAGTAAAGAAAGGTTGTGGCAAAGTGCTGAAAAGTGTGGCAAAGTACTGAAAAGTTGTGGTAAAGTGCTGAAAAGTAGTGGCAAAGTACTGAAAAGTGTGGCAAAGTACAGAAAAGTTGTGGCAAATGCTGAAAAGTGTGGCAAAGTACTGAAAAGTTGTGGCAAAGTGCTGAAAAGTGTGGCAAAGTACTGAAAAGTTGTGGCAAAGTGATGAAAAGTGTGGCAAAGTACTGAAGAGTTGTGGCAAAGTCGTGGCAAAGTACTGAAAAGTTGTGGCAAAGTTCTGAAAAGTAGTGGCAAAGTACTGAAAAGTCGTGACAAAGTGGTGGCAAAGTACTGAAAATGTGGCAAAGTACTGAAAAGTTGTGGCGAAGTGCTGAAAAGTCGAGGCAAAGTACTGAAAAGTGTGGCAAAGTACTGAAGAGTTGTGGCAAAGTGCTGAAAAGTGTGGCAAAGTACTGAAAAGTTGTGGCAAAGTGCTGAAAAGTGTGGCAAAGTACTGAAAAGTTGTGGCAAAGTGCTGAATAGTAGTGGCAAAGTACTGAAAAGTTGTGGCGAAGTCGTGGCAAAGTACTGAAAAGAGTGGCAAAGTGCTGCAAAGTCGTGGCAAAGTACTGAAAAGTGTGGCAAAGTACTGAAAAGTTGTGGCAAAGTGCTGAAAAGTGTGGCAAAGTACTGAAAAGTTGTGGCAAAGTGCTGAAAAGTGTGGCAAAGTGCTGCAAAGTCGTGGCAAAGTACTGAAAAGTGTGGCAAAGTAAAGAAAAGTTGTGGCAAAGTGCTGAAAAGTGTGGCAAATACTGAAAAGTTGTGGCAAAGTGCTGAAAAGTGTGGCAAAGTACTGAAAAGTTGTGGCAAAGTGCTGAAAAGTAGTGGCAAAGTACTGAAAAGTTGTGGCGAAGTCGTGGCAAAATACTGAAAAGAGTGGCAAAGTGCTGCAAAGTCGTGGCAAAGTATTGAAAAGTGTGGCAAAGTACTGAAAAGTTGTGGCAAAGTGCTGAAAAGTGTGGCAAAGTACTGATAAGTTGTGGCAAAGTGCTGAAAAGTAGTGGCAAAATACTGAAAAGTCGTGGCAAAGTCGTGGCAAAGTACTTAAAAGTTGTGGCGAAGTGCTGCAAAGTCGTGGCAAAGTGCTGAAAAGTGTGGCAAAGTACTGAAAAGTTGTGGTAAAGTGCTGAAAAGTAGTGGCAAAGTACTGAAAAGTGTGGCAAAGTACAGAAAAGTTGTGGCAAATGCTGAAAAGTGTGGCAAAGTACTGAAAAGTTGTGGCAAAGTGCTGAAAAGTGTGGCAAAGTACTGAAAAGTTGTGGCAAAGTGCTGAAAAGTGTGGCAAAGTACTGAAGAGTTGTGGCAAAGTCGTGGCAAAGTACTGAAAAGTTGTGGCAAAGTTCTGAAAAGTAGTGGCAAAGTACTGAAAAGTCGTGACAAAGTCGTGGCAAAGTACTGAAAATGTGGCAAAGTACTGAAAAGTTGTGGCGAAGTGCTGAAAAGTCGAGGCAAAGTACTAAAAAGTGTGGCAAAGTACTGAAGAGTTGTGGCAAAGTGCTGAAAAGTGTGGCAAAGTACTGAAAAGTAGTGGCAAAGTGCTGAAAAGTAGTGGCAAAGTACTGAAAAGTTGTGGCGAAGTCGTGGCAAAGTACTGAAAAGAATGGCAAAGTGCTGCAAAGTCGTGGCAAAGTACTGAAAAGTGTGGCAAAGTACTGAAAAGTTGTGGCAAAGTGCTGAAAAGTGTGGCAAAGTACTGAAAAGTTGTGGCAAAGTACTGAAAAGTTGCGGCAAAGTGCTGAAAAGTGTGGCAAAGTGCTGCAAAGTCGTCGCAAAGTACTGAAAAGTGTGGCAAAGTAAAGAAAGGTTGTGGCAAAGTGCTGAAAAGTGTGGCAAAGTACTGAAAAGTTGTGGTAAAGTGCTGAAAAGTAGTGGCAAAGTACTGAAAAGTGTGGCAAAGTACAGAAAAGTTGTGGCAAATGCTGAAAAGTGTGGCAAAGTACTGAAAAGTTGTGGCAAAGTGCTGAAAAGTGTGGTAAAGTGCTGCAAAGTCGTGGCAAAGTGCTGAAAAGTGTGGCAACGTACTGAAAAGTTGTGGCAAAGTCGTGGCAAAGTACTGAAAAGAGTGGCAAAGTACTGAAAAGTTGTGGCAAAGTCGTGGCAAAGTACTGAAAAGTGTGGCAAAGTACTGAAAAGTTGTGGCGAAGTGCTGAAAAGTCGTGGCAATGTACTGAAAAGTGTGGCAAAGTACTGACAAGTTGTGGCAAAGTGCTGAAAAGTGTGGCAAAGTACTGATAAGTTGTGGCAAAGTGCTGAAAAGTAGTGGCAAAATACTGAAAAGTCGTGGCAAAGTCGTGGCAAAGTACTGAAAAGTTGTGGCGAAGTGCTGCAAAGTCGTGGCAAAGTACTGAAAAGTGTGGCAAAGTACTGAAAAGTTGTGGCAAAGTGCTGAAAAGTGTGGCAAAGTGCTGCAAAGTCGTGGCAAAGTACTGAAAAGTGTGGCAAAGTACTGAAAAGTTGTGGCAAAGTGCTGAAAAGTGTGGCAAAGTACTGAAAAGTTGTGGCAAAGTACTGAAAAGTTGTGGCAAATTGCTGAAAAGTGTGGCAAAGTGCTACAAAGTCGTGGCAAAGTACTGAAAAGTGTGGCAAAGTAAAGAAAGGTTGTGGCAAAGTGCTGAAAAGTGTGGCAAAGTACAGAAAAGTTGTGGCAAATGCTGAAAAGTGTGGCAAAGTACTGAAAAGTTGTGGCAAAGTGCTGAAAAGTGTGGCAAAGTACTGAAAAGTTGTGGCAAAGTGCTGAAAAGTTTGGCAAAGTACTGAAGAGTTGTGGCAAAGTCGTGGCAAAGTACTGAAAAGTTGTGGCAAAGTTCTGAAAAGTAGTGGCAAAGTACTGAAAAGTCGTGACAAAGTCGTGGCAAAGTACTGAAAATGTGGCAAAGTACTGAAAAGTTGTGGCGAAGTGCTGAAAAGTCGAGGCAAAGTACTGAAAAGTGTGGCAAAGTACTGAAGAGTTGTGGCAAAGTGCTGAAAAGTGTGGCAAAGTACTGAAAAGTTGTGGCAAAGTGCTGAAAAGTGTGGCAAAGTACTGAAAAGTAGTGGCAAAGTGCTGAAAAGTAGTGGCAAAGTACTGAAAAGTTGTGGCGAAGTCGTGGCAAAGTACTGAAAAGAATGGCAAAGTGCTGCAAAGTCGTGGCAAAGTACTGAAAAGTGTGGCAAAGTACTGAAAAGTTGTGGCAAAGTGCTGAAAAGTGTGGCAAAGTACTGAAAAGTTGTGGCAAAGTACTGAAAAGTTGCGGCAAAGTGCTGAAAAGAGTGGCAAAGTGCTGCAAAGTCGTCGCAAAGTACTGAAAAGTGTGGCAAAGTAAAGAAAGGTTGTGGCAAAGTGCTGAAAAGTGTGGCAAAGTACTGAAAAGTTGTGGTAAAGTGCTGAAAAGTAGTGGCAAAGTACTGAAAAGTGTGGCAAAGTACAGAAAAGTTGTGGCAAATGCTGAAAAGTGTGGCAAAGTACTGAAAAGTTGTGGCAAAGTGCTGAAAAGTGTGGTAAAGTGCTGCAAAGTCGTGGCAAAGTGCTGAAAAGTGTGGCAACGTACTGAAAAGTTGTGGCAAAGTCGTGGCAAAGTACTGAAAAGAGTGGCAAAGTACTGAAAAGTTGTGGCAAAGTCGTGGCAAAGTACTGAAAAGTGTGGCAAAGTACTGAAAAGTTGTGGCGAAGTGCTGAAAAGTCGTGGCAATGTACTGAAAAGTGTGGCAAAGTACTGACAAGTTGTGGCAAAGTGCTGAAAAGTGTGGCAAAGTACTGATAAGTTGTGGCAAAGTGCTGAAAAGTAGTGGCAAAATACTGAAAAGTCGAGGCAAAGTCGTGGCAAAGTACTGAAAAGTTGTGGCGAAGTGCTGCAAAGTCGTGGCAAAGTACTGAAAAGTGTGGCAAAGTACTGAAAAGTTGTGGCAAAGTGCTGAAAAGTGTGGCAAAGTGCTGCAAAGTCGTGGCAAAGTACTGAAAAGTGTGGCAAAGTACTGAAAAGTTGTGGCAAAGTGCTGAAAAGTGTGGCAAAGTACTGAAAAGTTGTGGCAAAGTACTGAAAAGTTGTGGCAAATTGCTGAAAAGTGTGGCAAAGTGCTACAAAGTCGTGGCAAAGTACTGAAAAGTGTGGCAAAGTAAAGAAAGGTTGTGGCAAAGTGCTGAAAAGTGTGGCAAAGTACTGAAAAGTTGTGGTAAAGTGCTGAAAAGTAGTGGCAAAGTACTGAAAAGTGTGGCAAAGTACAGAAAAGTTGTGGCAAATGCTGAAAAGTGTGGCAAAGTACTGAAAAGTTGTGGCAAAGTGCTGAAAAGTGTGGCAAAGTACTGAAAAGTTGTGGCAAAGTGCTGAAAAGTTTGGCAAAGTACTGAAGAGTTGTGGCAAAGTCGTGGCAAAGTACTGAAAAGTTGTGGCAAAGTTCTGAAAAGTAGTGGCAAAGTACTGAAAAGTCGTGACAAAGTCGTGGCAAAGTACTGAAAATGTGGCAAAGTACTGAAAAGTTGTGGCGAAGTGCTGAAAAGTCGAGGCAAAGTACTGAAAAGTGTGGCAAAGTACTGAAGAGTTGTGGCAAAGTGCTGAAAAGTGTGGCAAAGTACTGAAAAGTTGTGGCAAAGTGCTGAAAAGTGTGGCAAAGTACTGAAAAGTTGTGGCAAAGTGCTGAAAAGTAGTGGCAAAGTACTGAAAAGTTGTGGCGAAGTCGTGGCAAAGTACTGAAAAGAGTGGCAAAGTGCTGCAAAGTCGTGGCAAAGTACTGAAAAGTGTGGCAAAGTACTGAAAAGTTGTGGCAAAGTGCTGAAAAGTGTGGCAAAGTACTGAAAAGTTGTGGCAAAGTGCTGAAAAGTGTGGCAAAGTGCTGCAAAGTCGTGGCAAAGTACTGAAAAGTGTGGCAAAGTAAAGAAAAGTTGTGGCAAAGTGCTGAAAAGTGTGGCAAATACTGAAAAGTTGTGGCAAAGTGCTGAAAAGTGTGGCAAAGTACTGAAAAGTTGTGGCGAAGTCGTGGCAAAATACTGAAAAGAGTGGCAAAGTGCTGCAAAGTCGTGGCAAAGTATTGAAAAGTGTGGCAAAGTACTGAAAAGTGTGGCAAAGTAAAGAAAAGTTGTGGCAAAGTGCTGAAAAGTGTGGCAAATACTGAAAAGTTGTGGCAAAGTGCTGAAAAGTAGTGGCAAAGTACTGAAAAGTTGTGGCGAAGTCGTGGCAAAATACTGAAAAGAGTGGCAAAGTGCTGCAAAGTCGTGGCAAAGTATTGAAAAGTGTGGCAAAGTACTGAAAAGTTGTGGCAAAGTGCTGAAAAGTGTGGCAAAGTACTGATAAGTTGTGGCAAAGTGCTGAAAAGTAGTGGCAAAATACTGAAAAGTCGTGGCAAAGTCGTGGCAAAGTACTGAAAAGTTGTGGCGAAGTGCTGCAAAGTCGTGGCAAAGTGCTGAAAAGTGTGGCAAAGTACTGAAAAGTTGTGGTAAAGTGCTGAAAAGTAGTGGCAAAGTACTGAAAAGTGTGGCAAAGTACAGAAAAGTTGTGGCAAATGCTGAAAAGTGTGGCAAAGTACTGAAAAGTTGTGGCAAAGTGCTGAAAAGTGTGGCAAAGTACTGAAAAGTTGTGGCAAAGTGCTGAAAAGTGTGGCAAAGTACTGAAGAGTTGTGGCAAAGTCGTGGCAAAGTACTGAAAAGTTGTGGCAAAGTTCTGAAAAGTAGTGGCAAAGTACTGAAAAGTCGTGACAAAGTCGTGGCAAAGTACTGAAAATGTGGCAAAGTACTGAAAAGTTGTGGCGAAGTGCTGAAAAGTCGAGGCAAAGTACTAAAAAGTGTGGCAAAGTACTGAAGAGTTGTGGCAAAGTGCTGAAAAGTGTGGCAAAGTACTGAAAAGTAGTGGCAAAGTGCTGAAAAGTAGTGGCAAAGTACTGAAAAGTTGTGGCGAAGTCGTGGCAAAGTACTGAAAAGAATGGCAAAGTGCTGCAAAGTCGTGGCAAAGTACTGAAAAGTGTGGCAAAGTACTGAAAAGTTGTGGCAAAGTGCTGAAAAGTGTTGCAAAGTACTGAAAAGTTGTGGCAAAGTACTGAAAAGTTGTGGCAAAGTGCTGAAAAGTGTGGCAAAGTGCTGCAAAGTCGTCGCAAAGTACTGAAAAGTGTGGCAAAGTAAAGAAAGGTTGTGGCAAAGTGCTGAAAAGTGTGGCAAAGTACTGAAAAGTTGTGGTAAAGTGCTGAAAAGTAGTGGCAAAGTACTGAAAAGTGTGGCAAAGTACAGAAAAGTTGTGGCAAATGCTGAAAAGTGTGGCAAAGTACTGAAAAGTTGTGGCAAAGTGCTGAAAAGTGTGGCAAAGTACTGAAAAGTTGTGGCAAAGTGCTGAAAAGTGTGGCAAAGTACTGAAGAGTTGTGGCAAAGTCGTGGCAAAGTACTGAAAAGTTGTGGCAAAGTTCTGAAAAGTAGTGGCAAAGTACTGAAAAGTCGTGACAAAGTCGTGGCAAAGTACTGAAAATGTGGCAAAGTACTGAAAAGTTGTGGCGAAGTGCTGAAAAGTCGAGGCAAAGTACTGAAAAGTGTGGCAAAGTACTGAAGAATTGTGGCAAAGTGCTGAAAAGTGTGGCAAAGTACTGAAAAGTTGTGGCAAAGTGCTGAAAAGTGTGGCAAAGTGCTGCAAAGTCGTGGCAAAGTACTGAAAAGTGTGGCAAAGTAAAGAAAGGTTGTGGCAAAGTGCTGAAAAGTGTGGCAAAGTACTGAAAAGTTGTGGTAAAGTGCTGAAAAGTAGTGGCAAAGTACTGAAAAGTGTGGCAAAGTACAGAAAAGTTGTGGCAAATGCTGAAAAGTGTGGCAAAGTACTGAAAAGTTGTGGCAAAGTGCTGAAAAGTGTGGCAAAGTACTGAAAAGTTGTGGCAAAGTGCTGAAAAGTGTGGCAAAGTACTGAAGAGTTGTGGCAAAGTCGTGGCAAAGTACTGAAAAGTTGTGGCAAAGTTC
This sequence comes from Saccoglossus kowalevskii, assembly GCF_978046115.1. NCBI lineage: Eukaryota > Metazoa > Hemichordata > Enteropneusta > Harrimaniidae > Saccoglossus > Saccoglossus kowalevskii. The sequence goes on along the minus strand of NW_028188749.1, from coordinate 4,855 downwards.
TGAAAAGTAGTGGCAAAGTACTGAAAAGTCGTGACAAAGTCGTGGCAAAGTACTGAAAATGTGGCAAAGTACTGAAAAGTTGTGGCGAAGTGCTGAAAAGTCGAGGCAAAGTACTGAAAAGTGTGGCAAAGTACTGAAGAGTTGTGGCAAAGTGCTGAAAAGTGTGGCAAAGTACTGAAAAGTTGTGGCAAAGTGCTGAAAAGTGTGGCAAAGTACTGAAAAGTTGTGGCAAAGTGCTGAAAAGTGTGGCAAAGTACTGAAAAGTTGTGGCAAAGTGCTGAAAAGTAGTGGCAAAGTACTGAAAAGTTGTGGCAAAGTGCTGAAAAGTAGTGGCAAACTATTGAAAAGCAGTGGCAAATTGCTGAAAAGTGTGGCAAAGTACTGAAAAGTTGTGGCAAAGTCGTGGCAAAGTACTGAAAAGTAGTGGCAAACTACTGAAAAGCAGTGGCAAATTGCTGAAAAGTGTGGCAAAGTACTAAAAAGTTGTGGCAAAGTCGTGGCAAAGTACTGAAAAGTGTGGCAAAGTACAGAAAAGTTGAGGCAAAGTAGTGGCAAAGCACTGAAATGTGTGGCAAAGTACAGCAAAGTTGTGGCAAAGTGCTGAAAAGTAGTGGCAAAGTACTGAAAAGCAGTGGCAAAGTGCTGAAAAGTGTGGCAAAGTACTGAAACCTTGTGGCAAAGTAGTGGCAAAGCACCGAAATGTGTGGAAAAGTACTGAAAAGTTGTGGCAAAGTGCTGAAAAGTGTGGCAAAGTACTGAAGAGTTGTGGCAAAGTGCTGAAAAGTGTGGCAAAGTACTGAAAAGTTGTGGCAAAGTGCTGAAAAGTAGTGGCAAAGTACTGAAAAGTTGTGGCGAAGTCGTGGCAAAGTACTGAAAAGAATGGCAAAGTGCTGCAAAGTCGTGGCAAAGTACTGAAAAGTGTGGCAAAGTACTGAAAAGTTGTGGCAAAGTGCTGAAAAGTGTTGCAAAGTACTGAAAAGTTGTGGCAAAGTACTGAAAAGTTGTGGCAAAGTGCTGAAAAGTGTGGCAAAGTGCTGCAAAGTCGTCGCAAAGTACTGAAAAGTGTGGCAAAGTAAAGAAAGGTTGTGGCAAAGTGCTGAAAAGTGTGGCAAAGTACTGAAAAGTTGTGGTAAAGTGCTGAAAAGTAGTGGCAAAGTACTGAAAAGTGTGGCAAAGTACAGAAAAGTTGTGGCAAATGCTGAAAAGTGTGGCAAAGTACTGAAAAGTTGTGGCAAAGTGCTGAAAAGTGTGGCAAAGTACTGAAAAGTTGTGGCAAAGTGCTGAAAAGTGTGGCAAAGTACTGAAGAGTTGTGGCAAAGTCGCGGCAAAGTACTGAAAAGTTGTGGCAAAGTTCTGAAAAGTAGTGGCAAAGTACTGAAAAGTCGTGACAAAGTCGTGGCAAAGTACTGAAAATGTGGCAAAGTACTGAAAAGTTGTGGCGAAGTGCTGAAAAGTCGAGGCAAAGTACTGAAAAGTGTGGCAAAGTACTGAAGAATTGTGGCAAAGTGCTGAAAAGTGTGGCAAAGTACTGAAAAGTTGTGGCAAAGTGCTGAAAAGTGTGGCAAAGTGCTGCAAAGTCGTGGCAAAGTACTGAAAAGTGTGGCAAAGTAAAGAAAGGTTGTGGCAAAGTGCTGAAAAGTGTGGCAAAGTACTGAAAAGTTGTGGTAAAGTGCTGAAAAGTAGTGGCAAAGTACTGAAAAGTGTGGCAAAGTACAGAAAAGTTGTGGCAAATGCTGAAAAGTGTGGCAAAGTACTGAAAAGTTGTGGCAAAGTGCTGAAAAGTGTGGCAAAGTACTGAAAAGTTGTGGCAAAGTGCTGAAAAGTGTGGCAAAGTACTGAAGAGTTGTGGCAAAGTCGTGGCAAAGTACTGAAAAGTTGTGGCAAAGTTCTGAAAAGTAGTGGCAAAGTACTGAAAAGTCGTGACAAAGTCGTGGCAAAGTACTGAAAATGTGGCAAAGTACTGAAAAGTTGTGGCGAAGTGCTGAAAAGTCGAGGCAAAGTACTGAAAAGTGTGGCAAAGTACTGAAGAGTTGTGGCAAAGTGCTGAAAAGTGTGGCAAAGTACTGAAAAGTTGTGGCAAAGTGCTGAAAAGTGTGGCAAAGTACTGAAAAGTTGTGGCAAAGTGCTGAAAAGTGTGGCAAAGTACTGAAAAGTTGTGGCAAAGTGCTGAAAAGTAGTGGCAAAGTACTGAAAAGTTGTGGCAAAGTGCTGAAAAGTAGTGGCAAACTATTGAAAAGCAGTGGCAAATTGCTGAAAAGTGTGGCAAAGTACTGAAAAGTTGTGGCAAAGTCGTGGCAAAGTACTGAAAAGTAGTGGCAAACTACTGAAAAGCAGTGGCAAATTGCTGAAAAGTGTGGCAAAGTACTAAAAAGTTGTGGCAAAGTCGTGGCAAAGTACTGAAAAGTGTGGCAAAGTACAGAAAAGTTGAGGCAAAGTAGTGGCAAAGCACTGAAATGTGTGGCAAAGTACAGCAAAGTTGTGGCAAAGTGCTGAAAAGTAGTGGCAAAGTACTGAAAAGCAGTGGCAAAGTGCTGAAAAGTGTGGCAAAGTACTGAAACCTTGTGGCAAAGTAGTGGCAAAGCACCGAAATGTGTGGAAAAGTACTGAAAAGTTGTGGCAAAGTGCTGAAAAGTGTGGCAAAGTACTGAAAAGTTGTGGCAAAGTGCTGAAAAGTGTGGCAAAGTACTGAAAAGTTGTGGCAAAGTGCTGAAAAGTAGTGGCAAAGTACTGAAAAGTTGTGGGAAAGTGCTGAAAAGTAGTGGCAAACTATTGAAAAGCAGTGGCAAATTGCTGAAAAGTGTGGCAAAGTACTGAAAAGTTGTGGCAAAGTCGTGGCAAAGTACTGAAAAGTGTGGCAAAGTACAGAAAAGTTGTGGCAAAGTGCTGAAAAGTAGTGGCAAAGTACTGAAAAGTAGTGGCAAACTACTGAAAAGCAGTGGCAAATTGCTGAAAAGTGTGGCAAAGTACTAAAAAGTTGTGGCAAAGTCGTGGCAAAGTACTGAAAAGTGTGGCAAAGTACAGAAAAGTTGTGGCAAAGTGCTGAAAAGTAGTGGCAAAGTACTGAAAAGTAGTGGCAAAGTGCTGAAAAGTGTGGCAAAGTACTGAAAAGTTGAGGCAAAGTAGTGGCAAAGCACTGAAATGTGTGGAAAAGTACTGAAAAGTTGTGGCGAAGTGCTGAAAAGTCGTGGCAAAGTACTGAAAAGTAGTGGCAAAGTACTGAAAAGTAGTGGCAAAGTGCTGAAAAGTGTGGCAAAGTACTGAAAAGTTGAGGCAAAGTAGTGGCAAAGCACTGAAATGTGTGGAAAAGTACTGAAAAGTCGTGGCAAAGTACTGAAAAGTTTGGCAAAGTACTGGAAACTTGTGGCAAAGTGCCGAAAAGTAATGGCAAAGTGCTGAAAATTGTGGCAAATACTGTAAAGTTGTGGCTAAGTGCTGAAAATAAGTGTCAAAGTACTGAAAAGCAGTGGCAAAGTACTGAAAAGTGTGGCAAAGTACTGAACAGTTGTGGCAAAGTCTTGGCAAAGTACTGAAAAGTGTGGTAAAGTAATGAAATGTTGTGGCAAAGTCATGGCAAAGTACTGAAAAGTGTGGCAAAGTACTGAAACGTTGTGGCAAAGTTCTGAAAAGTTGTGGCAAAGTACTGAAAAGTGTGGCAAAGTACTGAAAAGTTGTGGCAAAGTCGTGGCAAAGTACAGAAAAGTGTGGCAAAGTACTGAAAAGTTGTGGCAAAGTGCTGACAAGTGTGGCAAAGTACTGAAAATTTGTGGCAAAGTGCTGAAAAGTGTGGCAAAGTACTGAAAAGTCGTGGCAAAGTCGTGGCAAAGTACTGAAAAGTGTGGAAAAGTACTGAAAAGTTGTGGCGAAGTGCTGAAAAGTCGTGGCAAAGTACTGAAAAGTGTGGCAAAGTACTGAAAAGTTGTGGCAAAGTGCTGAAAAGTGTGGCAAAGTACTGAAGAGTTGTGGCAAAGTCGTGGCAAAGTACTGAAAAGTTGTGGCAAAGTTCTGAAAAGTAGTGGCAAAGTACTGAAAAGTCGTGACAAAGTCGTGGCAAAGTACTGAAAATGTGGCAAAGTACTGAAAAGTTGTGGCGAAGTGCTGAAAAGTCGAGGCAAAGTACTGAAAAGTGTGGCAAAGTACTGAAGAGTTGTGGCAAAGTGCTGAAAAGTGTGGCAAAGTACTGAAAAGTTGTGGCAAAGTGCTGAAAAGTGTGGCAAAGTGCTGCAAAGTCGTGGCAAAGTACTGAAAAGTGTGGCAAAGTAAAGAAAGGTTGTGGCAAAGTGCTGAAAAGTGTGGCAAAGTACTGAAAAGTTGTGGTAAAGTGCTGAAAAGTAGTGGCAAAGTACTGAAAAGTGTGGCAAAGTACAGAAAAGTTGTGGCAAATGCTGAAAAGTGTGGCAAAGTACTGAAAAGTTGTGGCAAAGTGCTGAAAAGTGTGGCAAAGTACTGAAAAGTTGTGGCAAAGTGCTGAAAAGTGTGGCAAAGTACTGAAGAGTTGTGGCAAAGTCGTGGCAAAGAACTGAAAAGTTGTGGCAAAGTTCTGAAAAGTAGTGGCAAAGTACTGAAAAGTCGTGACAAAGTCGTGGCAAAGTACTGAAAATGTGGCAAAGTACTGAAAAGTTGTGGCGAAGTGCTGAAAAGTCGAGGCAAAGTACTGAAAAGTGTGGCAAAGTGCTGAAGAGTTGTGGCAAAGTGCTGAAAAGTGTGGCAAAGTACTGAAAAGTTGTGGCAAAGTGCTGAAAAGTGTGGCAAAGTACTGAAAAGTTGTGGCAAAGTGCTGAAAAGTGTGGCAAAGTACTGAAAAGTTGTGGCAAAGTGCTGAAAAGTAGTGGCAAAGTAGCGAAGTCGTGGCAGCACT
>NW_028188748.1:0-52000 GCF_978046115.1 Saccoglossus kowalevskii | reverse complement strand
GAAGAAAAAACCGGACAATAAGAATAGGGGCCTCGCCCTTCAGGCTTGGGCCCCTAATTAAAGCCGCAAGCGGCGTCACCGGGGCCCAAGCTGATAAGATTCTGTTTCATAATTAATGAGGTCACATGTTAGACAATCAGCTGCAGGTAGATTGTATTTTCAGTAACATGAGGTCGAAATGAAGTTGGTACCATGTATTTACCTGGTTTGGTTATCGAAATATGGTTTTCAGGATATATAATGAGCCATGTTCTTATGCACAATAATGAGATTACATAATCATATATAGCCATTTCTAATGTCAGTTACATCTTTCATACAATGTCTTCATAATGACACTAGTTACATGTCCTGCTCTGCGACAATGTTTCAGATATGACTGCTATGCATATTAATGAGTTCACATGACCATATATGGTCATCTGTTATTTTAATCAAATTTCTTGTTCACCGTTGTCATAACACAGGATTCATCTTCCTAACTGCAACAGTGTTTAAGATATAATGGTTATGCATATTAATGAGTTCACATGACCATATATGGTCATCTGTTATTTTAATCAAATCTCTTGTTCACTGTTGTCATAATAACACAGGATTCATCTTCCTAACTGCAACAGTGTTTAAGATATAATGGTTATGCATATTAATGAGCTCACATGACCATATATGGTCATCTGTTATTTTAATCAAATCTCTTGTTCACTGTTGTCATAATAACACAGGATTCATCTTCCTAACTGCGACAGTGTTTTAGATATGACTGCTATGCATATTAATGAGTTCACATGACCATATATGGTTATCTGTTATTTTAATCAAATCTCTTGTTCACTGTTGTCATAATGACACAGGATTTATCTTCCTAACTGCGACAGTGTTTAAGATATAATGGTTATGCATATTAATGAGTTCACATGACCATATAAGGTTATCTGTTATTTTAATCAAATCTCTTGTTCACTGTTGTCATAATGACACAGGATTCATCTTCCTAACTGCAACAGTGTTTGAGATATAACGATTACGCATATTAATGAGCTCACGTGACTATATATGGTCATCTGTTATTTTAATCAAATCTTTTGTTCAATGTTGTCATAATAACACAGGATTCCACTTCCTAACTGCAACAGTGTTTGAGATATGACAGTTATGCATATTAATGAGCTCACATGACCATATATGGTCATTTGTTATTTTAATCAAATCTCTTGTTCATTGTTGTCATAATGACACAGGATTCATCTTCCTAACTGCAACAGTGTTTGAGATATAACGATTACGCATATTAATGAGCTCACGTGACTATATATGGTCATCTGTTATTTTAATCAAATCTTTTGTTCAATGTTGTCATAATAACACAGGATTCCACTTCCTAACTGCAACAGTGTTTGAGATATGACAGTTATGCATATTAATGAGCTCACATGACCATATATGGTCATTTGTTATTTTAATCGAATGTCTTGTTCAAGGTTGTCATAATAACACAGGATTCATCATCCTAACTACAACAGTGCTTGAGTTATAACAGATATGCATATTAATGAGGTTAGAAGCCCCCACCCCATGGGCGCCCAGCCACGTGGCCTAACAGTGTGCTATTGGGGCAAAATGATGCATCTGATGACACAAATGCACATACAAAATTTGAAAGAAATCAGACTAATACAAAACATGTAGTTGCATAATTTCTATTTTCACAAAATCCAAGATGGCGGCCAAACCACGTGACTGATCAAAATTATATTATTTTTCTCGTATGCAGCTAAGGCCAGGCATGGTAAATATAAATACATCTAGTAGATTGGTTGAATCATCTCTGAGAAACAAATACCCAAACTTTTGGTCAATTTTGCATAAAATCCAAAATGGCGGCCAAACCATGTGACTGATCTGAATTTTTTTTTAGGTTTCTGAAAGGGCTTGATACACAGATGGCAGGAAGCAAAATTGAAAATATTCCCTCAGGTGTTGCTAGAGTAAAAAACTACTTCCTGTTTAGAAGAAATCCAAAATGGTGGCCAAACCACGTGACCAATTGTAATATTTTTTTCAAACATAAATGGGATTCAAATATAGAAGCTAAATACTACATATGAGAGCATTCTGCTAGGTTGTTCTGAAAAAGAAGATTTTTAAGTGTTTTTTGTCATTTTTAGGGAAAACAAAATGGCGAGAAAAGTCACATGACCGCTAAAGTTTTTATTGCTGATATCTATTAGACACGAGTTGTACTATATACCATAAAAAAATCTGGAGGCCTAGACCCTTAGAAAGTGGTCAAACAGCCACTTCCGGTTTTATTTCAATCCAATATGGCTGCCAAACTAATTGACCAATCGAAATTCTGAAAGCATGTTGCACCAGTTCACATTAGGGACTATCAGTATAGAGCATTATCAGACCATTCCGTTCAGCGGTTTTCTCAAACGGCTTGACGAAAAAAGTTACGGAAGAAAGAAAGAAAGAAAGAAAGAAAGAAGAAAAAACCGGACAATAAGAATAGGGGCCTCGCCCTTCGGGCTTGGGCCCCTAAAGAAGAAGAAAGAAGAAGAAATTAAAGCCGCAAGCGGCGTCACCGGGGCCCAAGCTGACAAGATTCTGTTTCATAATTAATGTGGTCACATGTTAGACAATCAGGTAGCTTGAATTATCAGTAACATGAGGTCAAAATGAAGTTGGTACCATGTATTTACCTGGTTTGGTTATCGAAATATGGTTTTCAGGATATATAATGAGCCATGTTCTTAATAATGAGATTACATAATCATATATAGCCATTTCTAATGTCAGTTACATCTTTCATTCAATGTCTTCGTAATGACACTTGTTACACGTCCTGCTCTGCGACAGTGTTTTAGATATGACTGCTTTGCATATTAATGAGTTCACATGACCATATATGGTCATCTGTTATTTTTAATCAAATCTCTTGTTCACTGTTGTCATAATAACACAGGATTCATCTTCCTAACTGCAACAGTGCTTAAGATATAATGGTTATGCATATTAATGAGTTGACATGACCATATATGGTCATCTGTTATTTTAATCAAATCTCTTGTTCACTGTTGTCATGATAACACAGGAATCATCTTCCTAACTACAACAGTGTTTGAGATATAATGGTTATGCATATTAATGAGTTCACATGACCATATATGGTAATCTGTTATTTTAATGAAATCAATTGTTTAATGTTGTCATAATAACACAGGTTTCATCTTCCTAACTCCAACAGTGCTTGAGATATATCAGTAATGCATATTAATGAGGTTAGAAGCCCCCACCCCTTAGGCGCCCAGCGACAAAACCCAGCCACGTGCCATTCGGTTGAAAAAATGCATCTCAAGAGTAGAATGCACATATACAATTTTAGCCAAATCGGACCAATACAACACATGTAATTGCACAAGATCTGTTTTCATAAAATCCAAGATGGCGGCCAAACCATGTGACTGATCAAAATAATATTATTTTTCTCATATGGAGCTAAGGCCAGGCATGGTAAATATAAAAACATCTGGTAGATTGGTTGAATCACCTCTGAGAAACAAATGCCCAAACTTTTGGGCAATTTTGCTTAAAATCCAAGATGGCGGCCAAACCACGTGACTGATCTGAAATCTTTTTTAGGTTTCTGAAAGAGATAGATATACAGATGCCATGAAGCAAAATTGAAAATAATCCCTCAAGTGTTGCCAGAGTAAAAAACTACTTCCTGTTTAGAAGAAATCCAAAATGGTGGCCAAACCACGTGACCAATCGTAAAAATTTTATCAAACCTAAATGGGATTCATATATAGAAGCTAAATACTACATATGAGAGCATTCTACTTGGTGGTTCTGAAGAAGAAGATTTTTAAGTGTTTTTTGCCGTTTTTACGAAAAAGAAAATGGCGGGAAAAGTCACATGACCGCTAAAGTTTTTATTGCTGATATTTATTACACATGAGTTGTACTATATACCATAAAAAAATCTAGACGCCTAGACCCTCAGAAAGTGGTCAAACAGCCACTTCCGATTTTATTTCAATCCAATATGGCTGCCAAACTAATTGACCAATCAAAATTCTGATAGCATGTTGCACCAGTTCACATTAGGGACTATCAGTATAGAACATTATCAGACCATTCCGTTCAGCGGATTTCTCAAACGGCTTGACGAAAAAAGTTACGGAAGAAAGAAAGAAAGAAGAAAGAAGAAAAAACCGGACGATAAGAATAGGGGCCTCGCCCTTCAGGCTTGGGCCCCTAAAAACCGGACAATAAGAATAGGGGCCTCGCCCTTTGGGCTTGGGCCCCTAATTAAAGCTGCAAGCAGCATCACAGGGGCCCAAGTATATGCCATAAATAATGTCAAATGATACACAATTAGTTTGAATGATTAGTACCATGAGGTCGAAATGCAGTTGGTTCCATATATTTATTTGAGATATAAAGGTTATTAATATATGGTCATCTGTTATTTTAATCAAATCTCTTGTTCAACATAGTCATGATTCATCTTCCTAACTGCAACAGTGTTTGAGATACAACGATTATGCATATTAATGAGCTCACATGACCATATATGGTCATCTGTTATTTTATTCAAATCTCTTGTTTAACATCATCATAATAACACAGGTTTCATCTTCCTACCTGCAACAGTGCTTGAGATATAACAGTTATGCATATTAATGAGTTCACATGACCATATATGGTCATATGTTATTTTAATCAAATCTAAGGTTCACTGTTGTCATGATAACACAGGAATCATCTTCCTACCAGCAACAGTGCTTGAGATATAACAGTTATGCATATTAATGAGTTCACATGACCATATATGGTAATCTGTTATTTTAATGAAATTGCTTGTTCACTGTTGTCATGATAACACAGGAATCATCTTCCTAACTGCAACAGTGCTTGAGATATAGCAGCTATGCATATTAATGAGGTTAGAAGCCCCCACCCCATGGGCGTGTAGCCACATGACCTAGCCATATGCCATTCAGGGGAAAGAATGTATCTAAAGAGTAGAATACACATACAAAATTTTATTCCAATCGGACTAATACAAAACATGTAGTTGCATAATTTCAATTTTCACAAAATGCAAGATGGCGGCCAAACCACGTGACTTATCGAAAATATATTATTTTTTTCATATGCAGTTGAGGCCAGGCATGGTAAATATAAAAACATCTAGTAGATTCGTTGACTCACCTCTGAGAAACAAATGCCCAAACTTTTAATCAATTTTGCTTAAAATCCAAGATGGCGGCCAAACCATGTGACTGATCTGAATTTTTTTTTAGGTTTCTGAAAGGGTTAGTTAGAGACATGCCATGACGCAATATTTGAGATAATCGCTCAAGTGCGGCATGAGTAAAAAACTACTTCCTGTTGAGAACAAACCCAAAATGGCGGCCGAACCACGTGACCAATCATAATGAATTTCTCAAATCTAAATCTGCTCCATATGTAGAAGCTAAGTACTGAATATGAGAACATTTTACTTGGCGGTTCTGAAGAAGAAGATTTTAAAGTGTTTTTTGCCGTTTTTAGGAAAAACAAAATGGCGGGAAAAGTCACATGACCGCTAAAGTTTTTATTTCTGATATTTATTACACATGAGTTGTACTATATACCATAAAAAAATCTAGACGCCTAGACCCTCAGAAAGTGGTCAAACAGCCACTTCCGGTTTTATTTCAATTCAATATGGCTGCCAAACTAATTGGCCAATCAAAATTCTGAAAGCATGTTGCACCAGTTCACATTAGGGACTATCAGTATAGAGCATTATCAGACTATTCCGTTCAGCGGTTTTCTCAAACGGCTTGACGAAAAAAGTTACGGAAGAAAGAAGAAAGAAGAAAGAAGAAAGAAAGAAGAAAGAAGAATTGATTTTTAACATGAACATTTATTAGTCGAAAGACGTCATTAATACATATCAATTATTTACACATATTATCGCATGTTCATGTTAAATCATTTTGTATTAAGGGTACAATTGAAAATATATTAAAATACATTTCACATTACAATGGTGTAAAAACTTGTTTCACAATGGGGAACATTAAGTATGAAGATTTTTTTAAAAAAAGTACATTTATTAAAAGACACATTGTCGTTATACAAAAATCAATAAAATACAGGTGAGCGTCACTTCTGAACTGACATTCAGATAAATTTATTTTAAAAATTGTGGGTATATTGTTAATGACTTACACTAAGTATGGCAACTGTTGAATTTCGAAAAATCATTATAATGTTTGTACTTATATGATACATCTAGCATAAATTAGCTGTTCACCATCATATCTAACAATGGCTTCATTGATGCACCACCTGTCTGTAAAACGTTCTGTATTTCCATTGCTCAGGTAGTAGTTGTATTCGCCGTCAATCCTTGAATGTAGTCTTGAGTTGAAAACCTTGACAACATCGAGCGGAGTTTCTTCATTTAAGGCGTTTCTTCGTGATAAGTGAATGGCCAGTTTTGCTGACGTCAGAATGTAGTTTACCAGTTGTTTTACATTTTTTTCCTTTTTTCCAAAGGATTTTATTGGTGTGCCTATTACAAACCACCAGTAGGGTAGAGTAAAGTTGTCTCCCACTAGCTTTTCACATATTAGCTTTACTACTTTGAACAGTGGTGCCAGGCGGGAACATTGTAAGAAGATATGGAGCAGGTCGTCTTTTTCTTGGCAGAAGGGGCAATCAGGACTAGAGCGGTATTTGCTCTTGTATAGAAAATTACCTGTTGCATAAGCGCCATGTAGGATTCGCCATTGGAGGTCGCCCTCTTGTTTTGAAATGGGAGCAAGATAACATGTGGTGAAGTCTGGATATATCTCAGCAGGAAGTGATAACAAGTCTCTCCATACTGTGTCCATACTGTCTGGTTGTTTTTCCTTCATTTGTGCATTTATTAGGAACTTGTAAATTGCACCTTTTTCGATTTTGTACAGTGGACATACTAATTTATTATTCAAGTTATTGCATGTTATTTCCAACAAGTAATTCGAGGGATTATTGTTATTATAATTTTTCGATGGATTACCTGTAAGATGAGATTGTGTGGCTTCAATGAAAGATTTGGGAATAGAATTGAATAAAGTCTTTATTGTTTTGTCTAAAAGACGCATGGAGTATACAGGAACACGTTGTTTTATTTCAGCTGAGTTTAACCATCGTTTTTTGCTTGGGTGCATTAGGTCTCCTATTGTACATATGCCGCCATCTACGAAGTGGTTAAAAACAAAGGGCTCTTGTCGTAGTGAGTGCAGTATTAAGTTATTGTTGAAGAGCGGCTCACTCAAAATTGATGAGGAATCTGGTCGATCTCTTCGAACAATTTTGAGTGATCTCCAACTGCTGAGTATTTCGTGGTAGAAGGTTTGATTACAATATATATCAGTTCTGAGAAGATCAATAATGAAGAGCTGTTTGACATATTTAAATGGATTTGCTTGTTGTAAAAAGTAGTCAGTGAATGAAAAACATGGGTGGTTTAGACCAGAGTATAGATACCGCTGTACATATTGCAGACGAAATGCTGTTACCCGACTAGAGATATGCACCAAGCTTTGCCCACCTTGTTTCAATGGCAGGTAAATAAGTGTAGCTGGTAACCAATGGCGACCTTGCCAAAGAAAATCAACGAATAGTTTTTCAATATCATTAATGAAAGTATGTGGCGGACAGAGGCAAACAAGTCGATGAAAGAGTTTTGTTGCAACTAGTTGATTAATGATAATAACCCTGCCTTGGTATGAGATTGCATGGGCGTAACGCTGCCACCATTCCAATTTTGAAGTAATCTTTTTAAGAGCTTCATCCCAGTTCTGTTGGTTATATTCAATTGTATTGCCAATGAATGTTCCAAGCATTTTAAGACCAACACTATTCCACTGAATGCCCATTGGCGAATCAATGCGATGCTTCCAAGATCCAACCCATAAACCTTTTGATTTTCCGTAGTTCACACGGGCATTACTTGCCTTCTCATAAATTTCAAGCATATGTGACAACTTTTGAAAGTCTCCATTTTCTGTGACAAATAGACTAACATCATCGGCATATGCTGTTAATTGACATTTCCGGTTGTTGGATTTTGGAATAGTTAATCCTTTAACTTCGCTTCTGGTGCGAATCTTATGCAATAGTGGTTCGATAGCGATAGTATACAGTTGACCAGAGAGGGCGCACCCTTGCCTTATACCGCGTTGAAAAGAAACGGGAGCAGTCAAAGTGTTATTTACACGTATTAAGCTTTCAGTGTCTGTGTATATGAGTTTTATGTATGATATTAAGTTCTCACCAAAGCCGAATGCAGAAAGGGTATTGAGTAGGTATTGATGGTTGACCCTGTCAAAAGCTTTTTCTTGATCAAGAGCAACAATTCCTAACGGGACGTTTGCTTGATTACAGTATGTAACACAATCACGTAATAGATGGATATTGTCAAATATTTGTCTGTGTGGAATTGTATAGCTTTGATCAATGTGAATAATTTGTGATAGTACTAACTTGAGACGTGAGGATAGGGCTTTAGTGAGAATTTTGTAGTCGGCACAGAGGAGACTGACAGGTCTCCAGTTCTTTAGTAAGGTGTTATCTCCTTTTTTAGGAAGTAGGGTGATGACTGCTCTGCGACAAGATAGTGGCAGTGTGCCCTCGGTGATGGATGCAGAGAAAACCTCATGTAAGTCATGTCCGATTGATGGCCAAAACTTCTTGTAGAATTCGGCAGGTAATCCGTCGATGCCAGGAGTCCGGCCATTGGAGATTTTGTACACAGATTCTGAAAGCTCATCATAAGACAGAGGACTATCACACAAAGAAGCTGAATCAGGATCGAGTTGTGGTAACTCCTGAAGAATTTCATTTTGGGCTTCGTTTGAGGTTGTGGAGGGTGAAAACAGGTCTGCGTAAAATTGTCTTGTTATACGGCATATTGTATTTGTGTCATCTGTAGGATTATTTTGATAGTCACGTAGCTGAGTTATTGATTTTCTTGAACCTTTATTTTTTTCTAGATCGAAAAAGAAGCTGCAGCTGCTATCAGATTCGTTCAGAAGACGATGACGGGAGCGAATTGACGCCCCACGTGCTTCTTTGTTTATTAGGTTTTTCAGGAGATCTTTCTTGCGGGAAAGTTCATTTTCATTACTTGGATTGGCGGAAGAGCCTCCTTCGAGACGTTTTATTTCTAGGAGAAGTGTTTCTTTTAAATTTTTATAATTGAATGATTTATTAGAACAATATTGTTTTGTTAACTCTTTTATTTTATGTTTACCAAGGTCCCACCACATTAGTATAGAGCGGTAGTTTGCTTTTTGTTTCTGCCAGATCTCCCAAAATTCATCAATGAGATCACAATATGTTTCATCTTCAGTGAGACTTGTATTGAAGCACCACAGTGGACTGCGGTTGTTGACAGATCGCTGTGAAATAGCAATGGTAACTAACCTGTGATCAGAGAAGTGGAAAGATGGATTGATTGACACACGAAAGACTTTGGACATGGCTGTTTTGTTGATGAAGATGGTGTCTATTCTAGAACGGCTGTTACCTCGCTCCCAGGTGAATTCCTGTCGGGTGCCATGGAAACGACGCCATGCATCAACTAATTTATAGCGGTCAAGTATTGTCTTTAGGAAGCGAGCAGATTGTGGGTGAGGTTCAGTTTCAGTGTTGCGATCAATTTGTGCATTTAAAGTACAATTAAAATCACCTGCAATAATAATTGGAATATCTTTATCTAGATCATTGATTGCTTTTTTAAGAGTTTGATAAAATGCCAGCCGTTCAGCGCCGTAAGTTGGTGCATAGATGTTCAGTATATTGTAAGACATGTCATTAATCGTGACGTGTAGGTGTAATAAGTGACCATCAATAATACTGCGTGCTGAATGCACGTCGACACGTTTATTAGGGTGGGTTAAAATTGCAGTACCTGCAGAAGTACTGGTACCATGAGAGAAATATATTGGCGCACGCCATACTACCTGCCATCTGGCTTCATCACCTGGAAGGGAGTGAGTCTCCTGCAAAAAGTAGAGGTCAGACTTGTGGTTTGCCTTTAGGAAGTTGAATAGATCATGACGTTTCAATGAATCTCGGCAGCCGTTCACATTCCATGTTGTTATTGATATGTGCGACATAACAGTAGCAAAGAAAAGTAAGTACAGATGATTCATTGTTGTGACATATCAAATACCATGTACCATTTTAACTTACATCTTATAAGCAGCATATTATCGATATAAATAGGTGTAATCAGGTTATATATCTTGTGTCGAAAATTGTACAAAAACTTTAGGCAAGTACTTAGTTTATAGTTCGCGACTGGGATTTTGCTGAGGATAGTGATAATGGTACTCAGCGTATCAAATGCAAGTGAGTATGCGCTCTCTTTTATACGTGCTTGACATTTGTTGAGATTTACATGCTGTAAAGTTAGCACTACTAAATTAGTAACTGAGACTGTGGTCGCCGTAGAAATGAGAGCTGAGCACAAGTCTTTTATGATATTAAAATATATACAAGTGTTGTACAGTGTATATGTGAAATTTATTATGATGTTAACAATGCGTTTCCACTTCGCAATAATAGATATACTTTGTACATTCATATCAATGTGAATAGTTACAGCAAGTCGCAGCAACATGGCAACGACGAGTGAACATGTACACAAAATAAGCGTGATATAAACAAGTATTAAAAAGGGTTTAGAGTCCACAATAAGTAGACTGGTTGCGAAAGCCAATATTGTCGTAGTAACAATAGCTAAAAGCAGAATCTGTGGGAAATGCAAATGTAGTTTATTATGGAATACATGTAAACAATTTATTTCAGTATGAGAGAAGAGTTTAAAGTCCACAATAAGTAGACTAATGGCGAAAATCAGTATTGTCATGTTGACATTTGAGCACAGACTCAGTGAGCGGTAAATAATTGTCTTATTGTCAAAAGTATGTATTTGGTTTATCTCAGTGTGAGCGGAGAGTTTAAAGTCCACGATAAGTAGACTAGTGACGAAAACCAGTGTTGTCACGGTAACAATAATTGAATACAGACTCGGTGAGCAATGAACATTTATTTTATTATTAAATGTATGTATTTGGATTATTTCAGTGTGAACGGAGAGTTTAAAGTCCACAATAAGTAGACTAGTGATGAAAGCCAGTGTTGTCAGGGTAACAATAATTGAATACAGACTCAGTGAGCAATGAGTATTTATTTTGTTATCAAATGTATGTATTTGGATTATTTCAGTGTGAGCGGAGAGTTTAAAGTCCACAATAAGCAGACTAGTGACGAAAGCCAGTGTTGTCACGGTAACAATAATTGAATACAGACTCAGTGAGCAATGAACATTTATTTTATTATCAAATGTATGTATTTGGATTATTTCAGTGTGAGCGGAGAGTTTAAAGTCCACAATAAGCAGACTAGTGACGAAAGCCAGTGTTGTCACGGTAACAATAATTGAATACAGACTCAGTGAGCAATGAGTATTTATTTTATTATCAAATGTATGTATTTGAATTATTTCAGTGTGAGCGGAGAGTTTAAAGTCCACAATAAGCAGACTAGTGACGAAAGCCAGTGTTGTCACGGTAACAATAATTGAATACAGACTCAGTGAGCAATGAACATTTATTTTATTATCAAATGTATGTATTTGAATTATTTCAGTGTGAGCGGAGAGTTTAGAGTCCGCAATAAGCAGACTAGTGACGAAAGCCAGTGTTGTCACGGTAACAATAATTGAATACAGACTCAGTGAGCAATGAACATTTATTTTATTATCAAATGTATGTATTTGGATTATTTCAGTGTGAGCGGAGAGTTTAAAGTCCACAATAAGCAGACTAGTTACGAAAGCCAGTGTTGTCACGGTAACAGTAATTGAATACAGACTCAGTGAGCAATGAATATTTATTTTTCTATCAAATGTATGTATTTGGATTGTTTCAGTGTGAGCGGAGAGTTTAGAGTCCACGATAAGTAGACTAGTGGTGGAAGCGGGCAATAACATGGTGACAAGAAGTGGATACAAAGCTGGTAAGACATGAAGGTGTATTTTGTTGTCGGGTGCATTTATTACATTAATTCCAGTGTAAGCAGAGAGTTTTAAGTCCACAACAAGTAGACTAGTAACGAGAAACGGTATCACTATTATCTCAGTAACAGCAATAAAGCACAACTCGAGTGGTATATAAAAGAGTTTAAAATCCACAGGGCGCAGACTAGACACGAAACTCGGTATTCTTAGTGTGTCAACAATTGAACACATGCCCTTTGAAGTGCATAAAAACGACAATGAAAATAAATTGTTTACAGGTGTACCTGTACAGTTCATATTTAGCATAGAGACTTTAAAGTTCGTAGTGCGTGAGCTAAAAATACGCAGACTGCTGTATTTTATACCAGAAGATAGTAGTGTCGGAACAATAGTTATATTGGAAGTCTGCGAAATATTAGGAAATATACTATTGTTGGTATGTATACAGCTCATTTGCATATCATCAAATATTGTACAGTTCAATATGAGAAGACCTGATAAGGTCAGAGCAGTAACATAGGCGGGCGCCGCAGTAGTGACGCCGAGTAGACATATTAGTAGAATATTAAAATACATACATGTACATATCAATGTCAGTTTATTCATTTCTCCAGGGATGCCATAAATGCAGCATGCCCCGGTGATAATAATTGCGTTTATATAAGTAGAGAAATTAATTGTGTTACACATCTTACTTGGAATGTAATAAGTTTTGCGACTTTATGTGTTTTTGCAGTTTGATAAGCACTTTTTGAATGCGGGCTTTTTGTAGCGCACCTGGCATTCCAGAGTTACGTAGCTGTTTGAATGAACTGTACAATTTACGAGCATCAGGACAGAAATCTAGGCATCGATCTAATATTTTTTTCGATCCTTTTATATCGTCTAAGAGTTTCATTAGTTTATCGAGTTGTATTGTGTCGGTCGGCTGACTACTCGTAGCTCCAGCTTCAAAATTTAAATCTGACAAGTCAGATATTGTAGAGATTATGTCGGATGTCTCGCTGTCGTCGTCTTCTTGTTCAGAACAACTGGTTTCCCCACTCATGCGCACCAGGTTAGCTTTTGTTAATGGTGCAATCGGGGGTTTAAATGAGTGAGAGGGGGTTGAAGGAGGGGTTCGTACCCTCTCTTCCTCCGATCTAAGATGTACATTTTTATCAAATGGGTCAATAAATCTGTCATGTAACTCTGTGTTGTCAGTCGTGTCTATTGCGTTAATATCATCGTTATCGTTATTTGTCTGTGTTTCTATAACCATTTCCGTGTTTTCTTTATTGTCATCAGTGTTGTCATGTTCAATTGATTGTCGATTTGTTTTCATGCGTTTACTAGTGTGGGATTTTTTTGGTGTATTTTTTGTTTTTACATAAGCTTGTCCGCTATTTTTTGTTGTAGCAGCTGTAACACTCGCAGCTATAATATTATCAATTATTTGGTCTACAATTGTATTGCCAATATTAGTATCATTTTCATTGTTGTGATTTTCATTACTATTAGTTTCCATTGGAGTGTTATCTGTTGCGATTTTATTATTATCAGTGTTTGCACCAACACTTGTAACCTTTCCGGGTTCATTAACAGGACAATTTTTACGGATATGTCCCGTTCCCTTGCAGTTAAAGCAACGCATTTCGTCAGTGGAAATGTATACAGAGTACGGACGTCCCTCGAACATGACGTTCATTAAACCATTAATTCGTTCGTTTTTTAGTAAAACAAAGGCTTGTCTACGAAAACTCTTGACATGTTTTAAAGATTCGGATTTACATCCAAGCGCTATTGTTCGCATACTGCCAACCACTCGACCATAAACAGACAATTCTTTGATAAGCAACGAGTCAGGTATGAATGGTGGCACGTTAGACAGAACAACACGCGTTGCTGGTTTTACCAGCTGTTCAACAGAGATGAATTGGTCATCAATAACAAAGCCCATACTGATTGCGTAATCAACTAGGTCTGTGGATGACAAAAATATGACAACAGCATGGTTCATCCTGGAGGCAGCTATAATATTTTCATCGCCGACTAAGGCTCCCATTGCAGTAACATACTGCTCAACAGTAAAGCTTACAAATGATGCACACCTCACTGCGTGCTTCCGAGTAAGGGAGACACCGGGTGGTCGATCAGTGGGGGCCGCCATCTTGGCTGAACCCCACCCAACCACAAACAAAAAAACTAATCTAACAAAAATCACAGCAATCCGCTGTTAAAACAAAATAAATTACAAATAGAAATGATAAACAAAATACCACGAAAATAGTGGTGAAGAAATAAAACAAAGAAATCACTTCCCTGGCTTAGAATGAGTCAAAGTCCTGGAGCTCAGCAAAACACGTCCTCTCTCCATAGAAGAAGAAGAAGAAGAAGAAGAATTAAAGCCGCAAGCGGCGTCACCGGGGCCCAAGCTGACAAGATTCTGTTTCATAATTAATGTGGTCACATGTTAAACAATCAGGTAGCTTGAATTATCAGTAACATGAGGTCAAAATGAAGTTGGTACCATGTATTTACCTGGTTTGGTTATCAAAATATGGTTTTCAGGATATATAATGAGCCATGTTCTTATGCACAAAAATGAGATTACATAATCATATATAGTCATTTCTAATGTCAGTTACATCTTTCATTCAATGTCTTCATAATGACACTAGTTACATGTCCTGCTCTGCGACAGTTTTTTAGATATGACTGCTATGCATATTAATAAGTTCACATGACCATATATATGGTCATCTGTTATTTTAATCAAATCTCTTGTTCACTGTTGTCATGATAACACAGGATTCATCTTCCTAACTGCAACAGTGTTTAAGATATAATGGTTATGCATATTAATGAGTTCACATGACCATATATGGTAATATGTTATTTTAATCAAATCTCTTGTTCACTGTTGTCATGATAACACAGGATTCATCTTCCTAACTGCAACAGTGCTTAAGATATAATGGTTATGCATATTAATGAGGTTAGAAGCCCCCACCCCATGGGCGCGTAGCCACACGACCTAGCCATGTGACATTCAGGGAAAAGAATGCGACTTTTGAGTAGAATTGACATACACAATTTTAGCCAAATCTGACCAATACAACACATGTAATTGCACAAGTTTCATTTTCACAAAATCCAAGATGGCGGCCAAATCACGTGACTTATCGAAAATATATTATTTTTCTCACATGTAGCAATGTTCAGGCATGTTATATTCAAAACCAGCAGTTAATTGGTTGAATCACCTCTGAGAAACAAATGCCCAAACTTTTAGTCAATTTTGCCTAAAATCCAAGATGGCGGCCAAACCATGTGACTGACCTGAAATCTGTTTTAGGTTTCTGAAAGAGTTTGATATACAGATGCCATTCAGCAATATTGAACGTAATCCCTCAAGTGTGGCATGAGTAAAAAACTACTTCCTGTTCAGAAGAAACCCAAAATGGCGGCCAAACCATGTGACCAATCATAACAATTTTTTCAAACGTAAATGGGCTTCATATATAGAAGCCAAATACTACATATGAGAGCATTCTGCATAGTGGTTCTGAAGAAGAAGATTTTCAAGTGTTTTTTGCCGTTTTTAGGAAAAACAAAATGGCGGGAAAAGTCACATGACCGCTAAAGTTTTTATTGCTGATATCTATTGCACATGAGTTGTACTATATGCCATAAAAAAATCTAGACGCCTAGACCCTCAGAAAGTGGTTAAACAGCCACTTCCGGTTTTATTTCAATCCAATATGGCTGCCAAACTAATTGACGAATCACAATTCTGAAAGCATGTTGCACCAGTTCACATTAGGGACTATCAGTATAGAACATTATCAGACCATTCCGTTCAGCGGTTTTCTCAAACGGCTTGACGAAAAAAGTTACGGAAGAAAGAAAGAAAGAAGAAAGAAGAAAAAACCGGACAATAAGAATAGGGGCCTCGCCCTTCGGGCTTGGGCCCCTAATTAAAGCCGCAAGCGGCGTCACCGGGGCCCAAGCTGATAAGATTCTGTTTCATAATTAATGAGGTCACATGTTAGACAATCAGCTGCAGGTAGATTGTATTATCAGTAACATGAGGTCGAAATGAAGTTGGTACCACGTATTTACCTGGTTTGGTTATCGAAATATGGTTTTCAGGATATATAATGAGCCATGTTCTTATGCACAATAATGAGATTACATAATCATATATAGCCATTTCTAATGTCAGTTACATCTTTCATTCAATGTCTTCATAATGACACTTGTTACATGTCCTGCTCTGCGACAGTGTTTTAGATATGACTGCTTGCATATTAATGAGTTCACATGACCATATATGGTCATCTGTTATTTTTAATCAAATCTCTTGTTCACTGTTGTCATAATAACACAGGATTCATCTTCCTAACTGCAACAGTGTTTAAGATATAATGGTTATGCATATTAATGAGTTCACATGACCATATATGGTCATCTGTTATTTTAATCAAATCTCTTGTTCACCGTTGTCATAATGACACAGGATTCATCTTCCTAACTGCAACAGTGTTTGAGATATAACGATTACGCATATTAATGAGCTCACGTGACTATATATGGTCATCTGTTATTTTAATCAAATCTTTTGTTCAATGTTGTCATAATAACACAGGATTCCACTTCCTAACTGCAAAAGTGTTTGAGATATGACAGTTATGCATATTAATGAGCTCACATGACCATATATGGTCATTTGTTATTTTAATCGAATCTCTTGTTCAAGGTTGTCATAATAACACAGGATTCATCATCCTAACTACAACAGTGCTTGAGTTATAACAGTTATGCATATTAATGAGGTTAGAAGCCCCCACCCCATGGGTGCCCAGCCATGTGGCCTAACAGTGTGCTATTGGGGCAAAATGATGCATCTGATGACACAAATGCACATACAAAATTTGAAAGAAATCAGACTAATACAAAACATGTAGTTGCATAATTTCTATTTTCACAAAATCCAAGATGGCGGCCAAACCACGTGACTGATCATAATAATATTATTTTTCTCGTATGCAGCTAAGGCCAGGCATGGTAAATATAGAAACATCTAGTAGATTGGTTGAATCGTCTCTGAGAAACAAATACCCAAACTTTTGGTCAATTTTACTTAAAATCCAAAATGGCGGCCAAACCATGTGACTGATCTGAAATTTTTTTTAGGTTTCTGAAAGGGCTTGGTACACAGATGCCATGAAGGAAAATTGAAAATATTCCCTCAAGTGTTGCCAGAGTAAAAAACTACTTCCTGTTTAGAAGAAATCCAAAATGGTGGCCAAACCACGTGACCAATCGTAAACATTTTGTCAAACATAAATGGGATTCATATATAGAAGCTAAATACTACATATGAGAGCATTCTGCTTGGTGGTTCTGAAGAAGAAGATTTTTGAGTGTTTTATGCCGTTTTTAGGAAAAACAAAATGGCGGGAAAAGTCACATGACCGCTAAAGTTTTTATTTCTGATATTTATTACATATGAGTTGTACTATATACCATAAAAAAATCTAGACGCCTAGACCCTCAGAAAGTGGTCAAACAGTCACTTCCGGTTTTATTTCAATCCAATATGGCTGCCAAACTAATTGGCCAATCAAAATTCTGAAAGCATGTTGCACCAGTTCACATTAGGGAGTATCAGTATAGAGTATTATTAGACTATTCCGTTCAGCGGTTTTCTCAAACGGCTTGACGAAAAAAGTTACGGAAGAAAGAAGAAAGAAAGATTAAAGCCGCAAGCGGCGTCACCGGGGCCCAAGCTGATAAGATTCTATTTCATAATTAATGAGGTCACATGTTAGACAATCAGCTGCAGGTAGATTGTATTATCAGTAACATGAGGTCGAAATGAAGTTGGTACCATGTATTTACCTGGTTTGGTTATCGAAATATGGTTTTCAGGATATATAATGAGCCATGTTCTTATGCACAATAATGAGATTACATAATCATATATAGCCATTTCTAATGTCAGTTACATCTTTCATTCAATGTCTTCATAATGACACTACTTACATGTCCGGCTCTGCGATAGTGTTTCAGATATGACTGCTATGTATATTAATGAGTTCACATGACCATATATGGTCATCTGTTATTTTTAAACAAATCTCTTGTTCACTGTTGTCATAATAACACAAGATTCATCTTCCTAACTGCGACAGTGTTTTAGATATGACTGCTATGCATATTAATGAGTTCACATGACCATATATGGTTATCTGTTATTTTAATCAAATCTCTTGTTCACTGTTGTCATAATGACACAGGATTTATCTTCCTAACTGCGACTGTGTTTAAGATATAATGGTTATGCATATTAATGAGTTCACATGACCATATATGGTTATCTGTTATTTTAATCAGATCTCTTGTTCACTTGTTGTCATAATGACACAGGATTCATCTTCCTAACTGCAACAGTGTTTGAGATATAACGATTACGCATATTAATGAGCTCACATGACTATATATGGTCATCTGTTATTTTAATTAAATCTTTTGTTCAATGTTGTCATAATAACACAGGATTCCACTTCCAAACTGCAACAGTGTTTGAGATATGACAGTTATGCATATTAATGAGCTCACATGACCATATATGGTCATTTGTTATTTTAATCGAATCTCTTGTTCAACGTTGTCATAATAACACAGGATTCATCATCCTAACTACAACAGTGCTTGAGTTATAACAGTTATGCATATTAATAAGGTTAGAAGCCCTGACCCCATGGGTGCCCAGCCACGTGGCCTAACAGTGTGCTATTGGGGCAAAATGATCCATCTGATGACACAAATGCACATACAAAATTTGAAAGAAATCAGACTAATACAAAACATGTAGTTGCATAATTTCTATTTTCACAAAATCCAAGATGGCGGCCAAACCACGTGACTGATCAAAATAATATTATTTTTCTCGTATGCAGCTAAGGCCAGGCATGGTAAATATGAAAACATCTAGTAGATTGGTTGAATCGTCTCTGAGAAACAAATACCCAAACTTTTGGTCAATTTTGCTTAAAATCCAAAATGGCGGCCAAACCATGTGACTGATCTGAATTTTTTTTTAGATTTCTGAAAGGGCTTGATGCATAGATGCCATGAAGCAAAACTGAAAATATTCCCTCAAGTGATGCCAGAGTAAAAAACTACTTCCTGTTTAGAAGAAATCCAAAATGGTGGCCAAACCACGTGACCAATCGTAAACATTTTTTCAAACATAAATGGTATTCATATATAGAAGCTAAATACTACATATGAGAGCATTCTGCTTGGTGGTTCTGAAGAAGAAGATTTTAAAGTGTTTTTTGCCGTTTTTAGGAAAAACAAAATGGCGGAAAAAGTCACATGACCGCTAAAGTTTTTATTGCTGATATTTATTACACATGAGTTGTACTATATACCATAAAAAAATCTAGAAGCCTAGACCCTCAGAAAGTGGTCAAACAGCCACTTCCGGTTTTATTTCAATCCAATATGGCTGCCAAACTAATTGGGCAATCAAAATTCTGAAAGCATGTTGCACTAGGTTACATTAGGGACTATAAGTATAGAGCTTTTTCAGACTATTCAGTTTAGCAGTTTTCTCAAACGGCTTGACGAAAGAAGTTGTGGAAGAAAGAAGAAGAAGAAGAAGAAGAAATTAAAGCCGCAAGCGGCGTCACCGGGGCCCAAGCTGACAAGATTCTGTTTCATAATTAATGTGGTCACATGTTAGACAATCAGGTAGCTTGAATTATCAGTAACATGAGGTCAAAATGAAGTTGGTACCATGTATTTACCTGGTTTGGTTATCGAAATATGGTTTTCAGGATATATAATGAGCCATGTTCTTAATAATGAGATTACATAATCATATATAGCCATTTCTAATGTCAGTTACATCTTTCATTCAATGTCTTCATAATGACACTTGTTACATGTCCTGCTCTGCGACAGTGTTTTAGATATGACTGCTTTGCATATTAATGAGTTCACATGACCATATATGTTCATCTGTTATTTTTAATCAAATCTCTTGTTCACTGTTGTCATAATAACACAGGATTCATCTTCCTAACTGCAACAGTGTTTAAGATATAATGGTTATGCATATTAATGAAATCACATGACCATATATGGTTATCTGTTATTTTAATCAAATCTCTTGTTCACTGTTGTCATAATAACACAGGATTCATCTTCCTAACTGCAACAGTGTTTCAGATATGACTGCTATGCATATTAATGAGTTCACATGACCATATATGGTCATCTGTTATTTTAATCAAATTTCTTGTTCGCTGTTGTCATAATAACACAGGATTCATCTTCCTAACTGCAACAGTGTTTAAGATATAATGGTTATGCATATTAATGAGTTCACATGACCATATATGGTCATCTGTTATTTTAATCAAATCTCTTATTCACTGTTGTCATAATAACACAGGATTCATCTTTCTAACTGCGACAGTGTTTTAGATATGACTGCTATGCATATTAATGAGTTTACATGACCATATATGGTTATCTGTTATTTTAATCAAATCTCTTGTTCACTGTTGTCATAATGACACAGGATTTATCTTCCTAACTGCGACAGTGTTTAAGATATAATGGTTATGCATATTAATGAGTTCACATGACCATATATGGTCAACTGTTATTTTAATCAAATTTCTTGTTCACTGTTGTCATAATAACACAGGATTCATCTTCCTAACTGCGACAGTGTTTCAGATATGACTGCTATGCATATTAATGAGTTCACATGACCATATATGGTCATTTGTTATTTTAATCAAATCTCTTGTTCAAGGTTGTCATAATAACACAGGATTCATCATCCTAACTACAACAGTGCTTGAGTTATAACAGTTATGCATATTAATGAGGTTAGAAGCCCCCACCCCATGGGTGCCCAGCCACGTGGCCTAACAGTGTGCTATTGGGGCAAAATGATGCATCTGATGACACAAATGCACATACAAAATTTGAAAGAAATCAGACTAATACAAAACATGTAGTTGCATAATTTCTATTTTCACAAAATCCAAGATGGCGGCCAAACCACGTGACTGATCAAAATAATATTATTTTTCTCGTATGCAGTTAAGGCCAGGCATGGTAAATATAAAAACATCTAGTAGATTGGTTGAATCGTCTCTGAGAAACAAATACCCAAACTTTTGGTCAATTTTGCTTAAAATTCAAAATGGCGGCCAAACCATGTGACTGATCTGAAATTTTTTTTAGGTTTCTGAAAGGGCTTGATACACAGATGCCATGAAGCAAAATTGAAAATATTCCCTCAAGTGTTGCCAGAGTAAAAAACTACTTCCTGTTTAGAAGAAATCCAAAATGGTGGCCAAACCACGTGACCAATCGTAAACATTTTTTCAAACATAAATGGGATTCATATATAGAAGCTAAATACTACATATGAGAGCATTCTGCTTGGTGGTTCTGAAGAAGAAGATTTTCAAGTGTTTTTTGCCATTTTTAGGAAAAACAAAATGGCGGGAAAAGTCACATGACCGCTAAAGTTTTTATTGCTGATATTTATTACACATGAGTTGTACTATATACCATAAAAAAATCTAGACGCCTAGACCCTCAGAAAGTGGTCAAACAGCCACTTCCGGTTTTATTTCAATCCAATATGGCTGCCAAACTAATTGTCCAATCGAAATTCTGAAAGCATGTTGCACCAGTTCACATTATGGACTATCAGTATAGAGCATTATCAGACCATTCTGTTCAGCGGTTTTCTCAAACGACTTGACGAAAAAAGTTACGGAAGAAAGAAAGAAAGAAGAAAGAAGAAAAAACCGGACAATAAGAATAGGGGCCTCGCCCTTCAGGCTTGGGCCCCTAAAGAAAGAAAGAAGAAAAAACCGAACAATAAGAATAGGGGCCACGCCCTACAGGCTTGGGCCCCTAATTAAAGCCGCAAGCGGCGTCACCGGGGCCCAAGCTGACAAGATTCTGTTTCATAATTAATGTGGTCACATGTTAGACAATCAGGTAGCTTGAATTATCAGTAACATGAGGTCAAAATGAAGTTGGTACCATGTATTTACCTGGTTTGGTTATCGAAATATGGTTTTCAGGATATATAATGAGCCATGTTCTTAATAATGAGATTACATAATCATATATAGCCATTTCTAATGTCAGTTACATCTTTCATTCAATGTCTTCATAATGACACTTGTTACATGTCCTGCTCTGCGACAGTGTTTTAGATATGACTGCTTGCATATTAATGAGTTCACATGACCATATATGGTCATCTGTTATTTTTAATCAAATCTCTTGTTCACTGTTGTCATAATAACACAGGATTCATCTTCCTAACTGCAACAGTGTTTAAGATATAATGGTTATGCATATTAATGAGTTCACATGACCATATATGGTTATCTGTTATTTTAATCAAATCTCTTGTTCACTGTTGTCATAATAACACAGGATTCATCTTCCTAACTGCAACAGTGTTTAAGATATAATGGTTATGCATATTAATGAGTTCACATGACCATATATGGTCATCTGTTATTTTAATCAAATCTCTTGTTCACCGTTGTCATAATGACACAGGATTCATCTTCCTAACTGCAACAGTGTTTGAGATATAACGATTACGCATATTAATGAGCTCACGTGACTATATATGGTCATCTGTTATTTTAATCAAATCTTTTGTTCAATGTTGTCATAATAACACAGGATTCCACTTCCTAACTGCAAAAGTGTTTGAGATATGACAGTTATGCATATTAATGAGCTCACATGACCATATATGGTCATTTGTTATTTTAATCGAATCTCTTGTTCAAGGTTGTCATAATAACACAGGATTCATCATTCTAACTACAACAGTGCTTGAGTTATAACAGTTATGCATATTAATGAGGTTAGAAGCCCCCACCCCATGGGTGCCCAGCCACGAGGCCTAACAGTGTGCTATTGGGGCAAAATGATGCATCTGATGACACAAATGCACATACAAAATTTGAAAGAAATCAGACTAATACAAAACATGTAGTTGCATAATTTCTATTTTCACAAAATCCAAGATGGCGGCCAAACCACGTGACTGATCAAAATAATATTATTTTTCTCGTATGCAGCTAAGACCATGCATGGTAAATATAAAAACATCTAGTAGATTGGTTGAATCGTCTCTGAGAAACAAATACCCAAACTTTTGGTCAATTTTACTTAAAATCCAAAATGGCGGCCAAACCATGTGACTGATCTGAAATTTTTTTTTAGGTTTCTGAAAGGGCTTGATACACAGATGCCATGAAGCAAAACTGAAAATATTCCCTCAAGTGTTGCCAGAGTAAAAAACTACTTCCTGTTTAGAAGAAATCCAAAATGGTGGCCAAACCACGTGACCAATCGTAAACATTTTTTCAAACATAAATGGTATTCATATATAGAAGCTAACTACTACATATGAGAGCATTCTGCTTGGTGGTTCTGAAGAAGAAGATTTTAAAGTGTTTTTTGCCGTTTTTAGGAAAAACAAAATGGCGGGAAAAGTCACATGACCGCTAAAGTTTTTATTGCTGATATTTATTACACATGAGTTGTACTATATACCATAAAAAAATCTAGACGCCTAGACCCTCAGAAAGTGGTCAAACAGCCACTTCCGGTTTTATTTCAATCCAATATGGCTGCCAAACTAATTGGCCAATCAAAATTCTGAAAGCATGTTGCACCAGTTCATAGTAGAGACTATCAGTATAGAGCATTTTCAAACTATTTGGTTCAGCAGTTTTCTCAAACGGCTCGACGAAAAAAGTTACGGAAGAAAGAAGAAGAAGAAGAAGAAGTTTAAAGAAGAAAAAACCGAACAATAAGAATAGGGGCCTCGCCCTTTGGGCTTGGGCCCCTAAAAAACCGGACGATAATAATAGGGGCCTCGCCCTTTGGGCTTGGGCCCCTAATTAAAGCCGCAAGCGGCGTCACCGGGGCCCAAGCTGACAAGATTCTGTTTCATAATTAATGAGGTCACATGTTAGACAATCAGCTGCAGGTAGATTGTATTATCAGTAACATGAGGTTGAAATGAAGTTGGTACCATGTATTTACCTGGTTTGGTTATCAAAATATGGTTTTCAGGATATATAATGAGCCATGTTCTTATGCACAATAATGAGATTACATAATCATATATAGCCATTTCTAATGTCAGTTACATCTTTCATTCAATGTCTTCATAATGACACTAGTTACATGTCCTGCTCTGCGACAGTGTTTCAGATATGACTGCTATGCATATTAATGAGTTCACATGAGCATATATGGTCATCTGTTATTTTTAAACAAATCTCTTGTTCACTGTTGTCATAATAACACAGGATTCATCTTCCTTACTGCGACAGTGTTTTAGATATGACTGCTATGCATATTTATGAGTTCACATGACCATATATGGTTATCTGTTATTTTAATCAAATCTCTTGTTCACTGTTGTCATAATGACACAGGATTTATCTTCCTAACTGCGACAGTGTTTAAGATATAATGGTTATGCATATTAATGAGTTCACATGACCATATATGGTTATCTGTTATTTTAATCAGATCTCTTGTTCACTTGTTGTCATAATGACACAGGATTCATCTTCCTAACTGCAACAGTGTTTGAGATATAACGATTACGCATATTAATGAGCTCACATTACTATATATGGTCATCTGTTATTTTAATTAAATCTTGTGTTCAATGTTGTCATAATAACACAGGATTCCACTTCCTAACTGCAACAGTGTTTGAGATATGACAGTTATGCATATTAATGAGCTCATATGACCATATATGGTCATTTGTTACTTTAATCGAATCTCTTGTTCAAGGTTGTCATAATAACACAGGATTCATCATCCTAACTACAACAGTGCTTGAGTTATAACAGTTATGCATATTAATGAGGTTAGAAGCCCCCACCCCATGGGTGCCCAGCCACGTGGCCTAACAGTGTGCTATTGTGGCAAAATTATGCATCTGATGACACAAATGCACATACAAAATTTGAAAGAAATCAGACTAATACAAAACATGTAGTTGCATAATTTCTATTTTCACAAAATCCAAGATGGCGGCCAAACCACGTGACTGATCAAAATAATATTATTTTTCTCGTATGCAGCTAAGGCCAGGCATGGTAAATATAAAAACATCTAGTAGATTGGTTGAATCGTCTCTGAGAAACAAATACCCAAACTTTTGGTCAATTTTGCTTAAAATCCAAAATGGCGGCCAAACCACGTGACTGATCTGAATTTTTTTTTAGGTTTCTGAAAGAGTTTGATAAACAGATGCCATGAAGCAAAATTGAAAATATTCCCTCAAGTGTTGCCAGAGTAAAAAACTACTTCCTGTTTAGAAGAAATCCAAAATGGTGGCCAAACCACGTGACCAATCGTGAACATTTTTTCAAACATAAATGGGATTCATATATAGAAGCTAAATACTACATATGAGAGCATTCTGCTTGGTGGTTCTGAAGAAGAAGATTTTTAAGTGTTTTTTGCCGTTTTTAGGAAAAACAAAATGGCGGGAAAAGTCACATGACCGCTAAAGTTTTTATTGCTGATATTTATTACACATGAGTTGTACTATATACCATAAAAAAATCTAGACGCCTAGACCCTCAGAAAGTGGTCAAACAGCCACTTCCGGTTTTATTTCAATCCAATATGGCTGCCAAACTAATTGACCAATCGAAATTCTGAAAGCATGTTGCACCAGTTCACATTAGGGACTATCAGTATAGAGCATTATCAGACCATTCCGTTCAGCGGTTTTCTCAAACGGCTTGACGAAAAAAGTTACGGAAGAAAGAAAGAAAGAAGAAAGAAAAAACCGGACAATAAGAATAGGGGCCACGCCTTACAGGCTTGGGCCCCTAATTAAAGCCACAAGCGGCGTCACCGGGGCCCAAGCTGATCTATCATGACAAGATTCTGTTTCATAATAAATGAGGTCACGTTAGACAATCAGGTAGCTTGTATTATCAGTAACATGAGGTCGAAATGAAGTTGGTACCATGTATTTACCTGGTTTGGTTATCAAAATATGGTTTTCAGGATATATAATGAGCCATGTTCTTGTGCACAATAATGGGATTACATAATCATATATAGCCATTTCTAATGTCAGTTACATCTTTCATTCAATGTCTTCATAATGACACGAGTTACATGTCCTGCTCTGCGACTGTGTTTTAGATATGACTGCTTTGCATATTAATGAGTTCACATGACCATATATGGTCATCTGTTATTTTAATCAAATTTCTTGTTCACTGTTGTCATAATAACACAGGATTCATCTTCCTAACTGCAACAGTGTTTAAGATATAATGGTTATGCATATTAATGAGTTCACATGACCATATATGGTCATCTGTTATTTTAATCAAATCTCTTGTTCACTGTTGTCATACTAACACAGGATTCATCTTCCTAACTGCGACAGTGTTTTAGATATAACGATTACGCATATTAATGAGCTCACGTGACTATATATGGTCATCTGTTATTTTAATCAAATCTTTTGTTCAATGTTGTCATAATAACACAGGATTCCACTTCCTAACTGCAACAGTGTTTGAGATATGACAGTTATGCATATTAATGAGCTCACATGACCATATATGGTCATTTGTTATTTTAATCGAATCTCTTGTTCAAGGTTGTCATAATAACACAGGATTCATCATCCTAACTGCGACAGTGTTTGAGTTATAACAGTTATGCATATTAATGAGGTTAGAAGCCCCCACCCCATGGGTGCCCAGCCACGTGGCCTAGCAGTGTGCTATTGGGGCAAAATGATGCATCTGATGACACAAATGCACATACAAAATTTGAAAGAAATCAGACTAATACAAAACATGTAGTTGCATAATGTCTATTTTCACAAAATCCAAGATGGCGGCCAAACCATGTGACTGATCAAAATAATATTATTTTTCTCGTATGCAGCTAAGGCCAGGTATGGTAAATATAAAAACATCTAGTAGATCGGTTGAATCGTCTCTGAGAAACAAATACCCAAACTTTTGGTCAATTTTGCTTAAAATCCAAAATGGCGGCCAAACCATGTGACTGATCTGAATTTTTTTTTAGGTTTCTGAAAGGGCTTGATACACAGATGCCATGAAGCAAAATTGAAAATAATCCCTCAAGTGTTGCCAGAGTAAAAAACTACTTCCTGTTTAGAAGAAATCCAAAATGGTGGCCAAACCACGTGACCAATCGTAAAAAAATGTTCAAACATAAATGGGATTCATATATAGAAGCTAAATACTACATATGAGAGCATTCTGCTTGGTGGTTCTGAAGAAGAAGATTTTTAAGTGTTTTTTGCCGTTTTTAGGAAAAACAAAATGGCGGGAAAAGTCACATGACCGCTAAAGTTTTTATTGCTGATATTTATTACACATGAGTTGTACTATATACCATAAAAAAATCTAGACGCCTAGACCCTCAGAAAGTGGTCAAACAGCCACTTCCGGTTTTATTTCAATCCAATATGGCTGCCAAACTAATTGACCAATCGAAATTCTGAAAGCATGTTGCACCAGTTCACATTAGGGACTATCAGTATAGAACATTATCAGACCATTCCGTTCAGCGGTTTTCTCAAACGGCTTGACGAAAAAAGTTACGGAAGAAAGAAAGAAAGAAAGAAAGAAGAAAGAAAAAACCGGACAATAAGAATAGGGGCCTCGCCCTTCGGGCTTGGGCCCCTAAAAAACCGGACAATAAGAATAGGGGCCTCGCCCTTCGGGCTTGGGCCCCTAAAAACCGGACAATAAGAATAGGGGCCTCGCCCTTCGGGCTTGGGCCCCTAAAGAAGAAAGAAGAAGAAAATATTAATGAGTTCACATGACCATATATGGTCATCTGTTATTTTAATCAAATCTCTTGTTCACTGTTGTCATAATAACACAGGATTCATCTTCGTAACTGCAACAGTGTTTAAGATATAATGGTTATGCATATTAATGAGTTCACATGACCATATATGGTCATCTGTTATTTTAATCAAATCTCAGGTTCACTGTTGTCATGATAACACAGGAATCATCTTCCTAACTACAACAGTGTTTGAGATATAATGGTTATGCATATTAATGAGTTCACATGACCATATATGGTAATCTGTTATTTCAATGAAATCAATTGTTAAATGTTGTCATAATAACACAGGTTTCATCTTCCTAACTCCAACAGTGATTGAGTTATAACAGTTATGCATATTAATGAGGTTAGAAGCCCCCACCCCTTAGGCGCCCAGCGACAAAACCCAGCCACGTGCCATTTGGTTGAAAGAATGCATCTCAAGAGTAGAATGCACATATACAATTTTAGCCAAATCGGACTAATACAACACATGTAAATGCACAAGATTTGTTTTCATAAAATCCAAGATGGCGGCCAAACCATGTGACTGATCAAAATAATATTATTTTTCTCATATGGAGCTAAGGCCAGGCATGGTAAATATAAAAACATCTAGTAGATTGGTTGAATCACCTCTGAGAAACAAATGCCCAAACTTTTGGTCAATTTTGCTTAAAATCCAAGATGGCGGCCAAACCATGTGACTGATCTGAAATCTTTTTTAGGTTTCTGAAAGAGATTGATATAGAGATGCCATCACGCAATATTGAAAATAATCCCTCAAGTGTGGCATGAGTAAAAAAACTACTTCCTGTTTAGAAGAAACCCAAAATGGCGGCCAAACCATGTGACTAATCATAACAATTTTTTCAAACGTAAATGAGCTTCATATATAGAAGCTAAATTCTACGTATGAGAGCATTCTGCTTGGTGGTTCTGAAGAAGAAGATTTTTAAGTGTTTTTTGCCGTTTTTAGGAAAAACAAAATGGCGGGGAAAAGTCACGTGACCGCTAAAGTTTTTATTGCTGATATTTATTACACATGAGTTGTACTATATACCATAAAAAAATCTAGACGCCTAGACCCTCAGAAAGTGGTCAAACAGCCACTTCCGGTTTTATTTCAATCCAATATGGCTGCCAAACTAATTGACCAATCTAAATTCTGAAAGCATGTTGCACCAGTTCACATTAGGGACTATCAGTATAGAGCATTATCAGACCATTCCGTTCAGCGGTTTTCTCAAACGGCTTGACGAAAAAAGTTACGGCGGAAAGAAGAAAGAATTAAAGCCGCAAGCGGCGTCACCGGGGCCCAAGCTGATCTATCATGACAAGATTCTGTTTCATAATAAATGAGGTCACATGTTAGACAATCAGGTAGCTTGTATTATCAGTAACATGAGGTCGAAATGAAGTTGGTACCATGTATTTACCTGGTTTGGTTATCGAAATATGGTTTTCAGGATATATAATGAGCCATGTTCTTATGCACAATAATGAGATTACATAATCATATATAGCCATTTCTAATGTCAGTTACATCTTTCATTCAATGTCTTCATAATGACACTAGTTACATGTCCTGCTCTGCGACAGTGTTTTAGATATGACTGCTTTGCATATTAATGAGTTCAAATGACCATATATGGTCATCTGTTATTTTAATCAAATCTCATGTTCACTGTTGTCATAATAACACAGGATTCATCTTCCTAACTGCAACAGTGTTTAAGATATAATGGTTATCCATATTAATGAGTTCACATGACCATATATGGTCATCTGTTATTTTAATCAAATCTTTTGTTCACTGTTGTCATAATAACACAGGATTCATCTTCCTAACTGCAACAGTGTTTAAGATAAAATGGTTATGCATATTAATGAGTTCACATGACCATATATGGTCATCTGTTATTTTAATCAAATCTCTTGTTCAACGTTGTCATAATAACACAGGATTCATCACCCAAACTGCGACAGTGTTTGAGTTATAACAGTTATGCATATTAATCAGGTTAGAAGCCCCCACCCCATGGGTGCCCAGCCACGTGGCCTAGCAGTGTGCTGTTGGGGCAAAATGATGCATCTGATAACACAAATGCACATACAAAATTTGAAAGAAATCAGACTAATACAAAACATGTAGTTGCATAATGTCTATTTTCACAAAATCCAAGATGGCGGCCAAACCATGTGACTGACCAAAATAATATTATTTTTCTCATATGAAGCTAAGGGCAGGCATGGTAAATATAAAAACATCTAGTAGATTGGTTGAATCGCCTCTGAGAAACAAATACCCAAACTTTTGGTCAATTTTGCTTAAAATCCAAAATGGCGGCCAAACCATGTGACTGATCTGAATTATTTTTTAGATTTTTGAAAGGGTTTGATACACTGATGCCATGAAGCAAAATTGAAAATAATCCCTCAAGTGTTGCCAGAGTAAAAAACTACTTCCTGTTTAGAAGAAATCCAAAATGGTGGCCAAACCACGTGACCAATCGTAAAAAAATGTTCAAACATAAATGGGATTCATATATAGAAGCTAAATACTACATATGAGAGCATTCTACTTGGTGGTTCTGAAGAAGAAGATTTTTAAGTGTTTTTTGCCGTTTTTAGGAAAAACAAAATGGCGGGAAAAGTCACATGACCGCTAAAGTTTTTATTGCTGATATTTATTACACATGAGTTGTACTATATACCATAAAAAAATCTAGACGCCTAGACCCTCAGAAAGTGGTCAAACAGCCACTTCCGGTTTTATTTCAATCCACTATGGCTGCCAAACTAATTGACCAATCGAAATTCTGAAAGCATGTTGCACCAGTTCACATTAGGGACTATCAGTATAGAGCATTATCAGACCATTCCGTTCAGCGGTTTTCTCAAACGGCTTGACGAAAAAAGTTACGGAAGAAAGAAAGAAAGAAGAAAGAAGAAAAAACCGGACAATAAGAATAGGGGCCTCGCCCTTCGGGCTTGGGCCCCTAAAGACAAGCGGCATCACCGGGGCCCAAGCTGACAAGATTCTGTTTCGTAATTAATGTGGTCACATGTTAGACAATCAGGTAGCTTGAATTATCAGTAACATGGGGTCGAAATGAAGTTGGTACCATGTATTTACCTGGTTTGGTTATCGAAATATGGTTTTCCGGATATATAATGAGCCATGTTCTTATGCACAATAATGAGATTACATAATCATATATAGCCATTTCTAATGTCAGTTACATCTTTCATTCAATGTCTTCATAATGACACTAGTTACATGTCCTGCTCTGCGACAGTGTTTTAGATATGACTGCTTTGCATATTAATGAGTTCACATGACCATATATGGTCATCTGTTATTTTAATCAAAT
The DNA here is from genome assembly GCF_978046115.1 of Saccoglossus kowalevskii. Taxonomy (NCBI): domain Eukaryota; kingdom Metazoa; phylum Hemichordata; class Enteropneusta; family Harrimaniidae; genus Saccoglossus; species Saccoglossus kowalevskii. Next base: position 20,611 of record NW_028188748.1, on the reverse strand, counting down.
CTCTTGTTCACTGTTGTCATAATAACACAGGATTCATCTTCCTAACTGCAATAGTGTTTAAGATATAATGGTTATGCATATTAATGAGTTCACATGACCATATATGGTCATCTGTTCTTTTAATCAAATCTGTTGTCATAATAACTCAGGATTCATCTTCCTAACTGCAACAGTGTTTAAGATATAATAGTTATGCATATTAATGAGTTCACATGACCATATATGGTCATCTGTTATTTTTAATCAAATCTCTTGTTTACTGTTGTCATGATAACACAGGATTCATCTTCCTAACTACAACAGTGCTTGAGATATATCAGTTATGCATATTAATGAGGTTAGAAGCCCCCACCCCCATGGGTGCTCAGCCACGTGGCCTAGCAGTGTGCTATTGGGGCAAAATGATGCATCTGATGACACAAATGCACATACAAAATTTGAAAGAGATCAGACTAATACAAAACATGCAGTTGCATAATTTCTATTTTGACAAAATCCAAGATGGCGGCCAAACCACGTGACTGATCAAAATAATATTATTTTTCTCATATGGAGCTAAGGCCAGGCATGGTAAATATAAAAACATTTAGTAGATTGGTTGAATCGTCTCTGAGAAACAAATACCCAAACTTTTGGTCAATTTTGCTTAAAATCCAAAATGGCGGCCAAACCATGTGACTGATCTGAAATTTTTTTTAGGTTTCTGAAAGGGCTTGATACACAGATGCCATGAAGCAAAATTTAAAATATTCCCTAAAGTGTTGCCAGAGTAAAAAACTCCTTCCTGTTTAGAAGAAATCCAAAATGGTGGCCAAACCACGTGACCAATCGTAAACATTTTTTCAAACATAAATGGGATTCATATATAGAAGCTAAATACTACATATGAGAGCATTCTGTATGGTGGTTCTGAAGAAGAAGATTTTTAAGTGTTTTTTGCCGTTTTTAGGAAAAACAAAATGGCGGGAAAAGTCACATGACCGCTAAACTTTTTATTGCTGATGTTTATTACACATGAGTTGTAATATATACCATAAAAAAATCTAGACGCCTAGACCCTCAGAAAGTGGTCAAACAGCCACTTCCGGTTTTATTTCAATCCAATATGGCTGCCAAACTAATTGACCAATCGAAATTCTGACAGCATGTTGCACCAGTTCACATTAGGGACTATCAGTATAGAGCATTATCAGACCATTCTGTTCAGCAGTTTTCTCAAACGGCTTGACGAAAAAAGTTACGGAAGAAAGAAAGAAGAAAGAAAAAACCGGACAATAAGAATAGGGGCCTCGCCCTTTGGGCTTGGGCCCCTAATTAAAGCCGCAAGCGGCGTCACCGGGGCCCAAGCTAACAAGATTCTGTTTCATAATTAATGTGGTCACATGTTAGACAATCAGGTAGCTTGAATTATCAGTAACATGAGGTCAAAATGAAGTTGGTACCATGTATTTACCTGGTTTGGTTATCGAAATATGGTTTTCAGGATATATAATGAGCCATGTTCTTAATAATGAGATTACATAATCATATATAGCCATTTCTAATGTCAGTTACATCTTTCATTCAATGTCTTCATAATGACACTTGTTACATGTCCTGCTCTGCAACAGTGTTTTAGATATGACTGCTTTGCATATTAATGAGTTCACATGACCATATATGGTCATCTGTTATTTTTAATCAAATCTCTTGTTCACTGTTGTCATAATAACACAGGATTCATCTTCCTAACTGCAACAGTGTTTAAGATATAATGGTTATGCATATTAATGAGTTCACATGACCATATATGGTTATGTGTTATTTTAATCAAATCTCTTGTTCACTGTTGTCATAATAACACAGGATTCATCTTCCTAACTGCAACAGTGTTTAAGATATAATGGTTATGCATATTAATGAGTTCACATGACCATATATGGTCATCTGTTATTTTAATCAAATTTCTTGTTCGCTGTTGTCATAATAACACAGGATTCATCTTCCTAACTGCAACAGTGTTTAAGATATAATGGTTATGCATATTAATGAGTTCACATGACCATATATGGTCATCTGTTATTTTAATCAAATTTCTTGTTCACTGTTGTCATAATAACACAGGATTCATCTTCCTAACTGCGACAGTGTTTCAGATATGACTGCTATGCATATTAATGAGTTCACATGACCATATATGGTCATCTGTTATTTTAATCAAATCTCTTGTTCACTGTTGTCATAAGAACACAGGATTCATCTTCCTAACTGCAACAGTGTTTCAGATATGACTGCTATGCATATTAATGAGTTCACATGACCATATATGGTCATCTGTTATTTTAATCAAATCTCTTGTTCACTGTTGTCATAATAACACAGGATTCATCTTCCTAACTGCGACAGTGTTTTAGATATGACTGCTATGCATATTAATGAGTTCACATGACCATATATGGTCATGTGTTATTTTAATCAAATCTCTTGTTCAAGGTTGTCATAATAACACAGGATTCATCATCCTAACTACAAAAGTGCTTGAGTTATAACAGTTATGCATATTAATGAGGTTAGAAGCCCCCACCCCATGGGTGCCCAGCCACGTGGCCTAACATTGTGCTATTGGGGCAAAATGATGCATCTGATGACACAAATGCACATACAAAATTTGAAAGAAATCAGACTAATACAAAACATGTAGTTGCATAATTTCTATTTTCACAAAATCCAAGATGGCGGCCAAACCACGTGACTGATCAAAATAATATTATTTTTCTCGTATGCAGCTAAGGCCAGGCATGGTAAATATAAAAACGGCTAGTAGATTGGTTGAATCGTCTCTGAGAAACAAATACCCAAACTTTTGGTCAATTTTGCTTAAAATCCAAAATGGCGGCCAAACCATATGACTGATCTGAAATTTTGTTTAGGTTTCTGAAAGGGCTTGATACACAAATACCATGAAGCAAAATTGAAAATATTCCCTCAAGTGTTGCCAGAGTAAAAAACTACTTCCTGTTTAGAAGAAATCCAAAATGGTGGCCAAACCACGTGACCAATCGTAAACATTTTTTCAAACATAAATGGGATTCATATATAGAAGCTAAATACTACATATGAGAGCATTCTGCTTGGTGGTTCTGAAGAAGAAGATTTTCAAGTGTTTTTTGCCGTTTTTAGGAAAAACAAAATGGCGGGAAAAGTCACATGACCGCTAAAGTTTTTATTGCTGATATTTATTACACATGAGTTGTACTATATACCATAAAAAAATCTAGACGCCTAGACCCTCAGAAAGTGGTCAAACAGCCACTTCCGGTTTTATTTCAATCCAATATGGCTGCCAAACTAATTGTCCAATCGAAATTCTGAAAGCATGTTGCACCAGTTCACATTAGGGACTATCAGAATAGAGCATTATCAGACTATTCCGTTCAGCGGTTTTCTCAAACGGCTTGACGAAAAAAGTTACGGAAGAAAGAAGATGAAGAAGAATTAAAGCCGCAAGCGGCGTCACCGGGGCCCAAGCTGACAAGATTCTGTTTCGTAATTAATGTGGTCACATGTTAGACAATCAGGTAGCTTGAATTATCAGTAACATGAGGTCAAAATGAAGTTGGTACCATGTATTTACTTGGTTTGGTTATCAAAATATGGTTTTCAGGATATATAATGAGCCATGTTCTTATGCACAATAATGAGATTACATAATCATATATTACATAATCATATATAGCCATTTCTAATGTCAGTTACATCTTTCATTCAATGTCTTCATAATGACACTAGTTACATGTCCTGCTCTGCGACAGTGTTTCAGATATGACTGCTATGCATATTAATGAGTTCACATGACCATATATGGTCATCTGTTATTTTAATCAAATCTCTTGTTCACTGTTGTCATAAGAACACAGGATTCATCTTCCTAACTGCAACAGTGTTTAAGATATAATGGTTATGCATATTAATGAGTTCACATGACCATATATGGTCATCTGTTAATCAAATCTCTTGTTCACTGTTGTCATAATAACACAGGATTCATCTTCCTAACTGCGACAGTGTTTTAGATATGACTGCTATGCATATTAATGAGTTCACATGACCATATATGGTTATCTATTATTTAATCAAATCTCTTGTTCACTGTTGTCATAATGACACAGGACACATCTTTCATTCAATGTCTTCATAATGACACTAGTTACATGTCCTACTCTGCGACAGTGTTTCAGATATGACTGCTATGCATATTAATGAGTTCACATGACCATATATGGTCATCTGTTATTTTAATCAAATCTCTTGTTCACTGTTGTCATAAGAACACAGGATTCATCTTCCTAACTGCAACAGTGTTTAAGATATAATGGTTATGCATATTAATGAGTTCACATGACCATATATGGTCATCTGTTATTTTAATCAAATCTCTTGTTCACTGTTGTCATAATAACACAGGATTCATCTTCCTAACTGCGACAGTGTTTTAGATATGACTGCTATGCATATTAATGAGTTCACATGACCATATATGGTTATCTGTTATTTTAATCAAATCTCTTGTTCACTGTTGTCATAATAACACAGGATTCCACTTCCTAACTGCAACAGTGTTTGAGATATGACAGTTATGCATATTAATGAGCTCACATGACCATATATGGTCATTTGTTATTTTAATCGAATCTCTTGTTCAAGGTTGTCATAATAACACAGGATTCATCATCCTAACTACAACAGTGCTTGAGTTATAACAGTTATGCATATTAATGAGGTTAGAAGCCCCCACCCCATGGGTGCCCAGCCACGTGGCCTAACATTGTGCTATTGGGGCAAAATGATGCATCTGATGACACAAATGCACATACAAAATTTGAAAGAAATCAGACTAATACAAAACATGTAGTTGCATAATTTCTATTTTCACATAATCCAAGATGGCGGCCAAACCACGTGACTGATCAAAATAATATTATTTTTCTCGTATGCAGCTAAGGCCAGGCATGGTAAATATAAAAACATATAGTAGATTGGTTGAATCGTCTCTGAGAAACAATTACCCAAACTTTTGGTCAATTTTGCTTAAAATCCAAAATGGCGGCCAAACCATGTGACTGATCTGAAATTTTGTTTAGGTTTCTGAAATAGTTTGATATACAGATGCCATGAAGCAAAATTGAAAATAATCCCTCAAGTGTTGCCAGAGTAAAAAACTACTTCCTGTTTAGAAGAAATCCAAAATGGTGGCCAAACCACGTGACCAATCGTAAACATTTTTTCAAACCTAAATCGGATTCATATATAGAAGCTAAATACAACACATGAGAGCATTCTACTTGGTGGTTCTGAAGAAGAAGATTTTTAAGTGTTTTTTGCCGTTTTTAGGAAAAACAAAATGGCGGGAAAAGTCACATGACCGCTAAAGTTTTTATTGCTGATATTTATTACACATGAGTTGTACTATATACCATAAAAAAAATCTAGACACCTAGACCCTCAGAAAGTGGTCAAACAGCCACTTCCGGTTTTATTTCAATCCAATATGGCTGCCAAACTAATTGGCCAATCAAAATTCTGAAAGCATGTTGCACCAGTTCATAGTAGAGCCTATCATTATAGAGCATTTTCAAACTATTTGGTTCAGCAGTTTTCTCAAACGGCTCGACGAAAAAAGTTACGGAAGAAAGAAAGAAAGAAAGAAAGAATTAAAGCCGCAAGCGGCGTCACCGGGGCCCAAGCTGACAAGATTCTGTTTCATAATTAATGAGGTCACATGTTAGACAATCAGCTGCAGGTAGATTGTATTATCAGTAACATGAGGTCGAAATGAAGTTGGTACCATGTATTTACCTGGTTTGGTTATCAAAATATGGTTTTCAGGATATATAATGAGCCATGTTCTTATGCACAATAATGAGATTACATAATCATATATAGCCATTTCTAATGTCAGTTACATCTTTCATTCAATGTCTTCATAATGACACTAGTTACATGTCCTGCTCTGCGACAGTGTTTCAGATATGACTGCTATGCATATTAATGAGTTCACATGAGCATATATGGTCATCTGTTATTTTTAAACAAATCTCTTGTTCACTGTTGTCATAATAACACAGGATTCATCTTCCTTACTGCGACAGTGTTTTAGATATGACTGCTATGCATATTAATGAGTTCACATGACCATATATGGTTATCTGTTATTTTAATCAAATCTCTTGTTCACTGTTGTCATAATGACACAGGATTTATCTTCCTAACTGCGACAGTGTTTAAGATATAATGGTTATGCATATTAATGAGTTCACATGACCATATATGGTTATCTGTTATTTTAATCAGATCTCTTGTTCACTTGTTGTCATAATGACACAGGATTCATCTTCCTAACTGCAACAATGTTTGAGATATAACGATTACGCATATTAATGAGCTCACATTACTATATATGGTCATCTGTTATTTTAATTAAATCTTGTGTTCAATGTTGTCATAATAACACAGGATTCCACTTCCTAACTGCAACAGTGTTTGAGATATGACAGTTATGCATATTAATGAGCTCATATGACCATATATGGTCATTTGTTACTTTAATCGAATCTCTTGTTCAAGGTTGTCATAATAACACAGGATTCATCATCCTAACTACAACAGTGCTTGAGTTATAACAGTTATGCATATTAATGAGGTTAGAAGCCCCCACCCCATGGGTGCCCAGCCACGTGGCCTAACAGTGTGCTATTGTGGCAAAATTATGCATCTGATGACACAAATGCACATACAAAATTTGAAAGAAATCAGACTAATACAAAACATGTAGTTGCATAATTTCTATTTTCACAAAATCCAAGATGGCGGCCAAACCACGTGACTGATCAAAATAATATTATTTTTCTCGTATGCAGCTAAGGCCAGGCATGGTAAATATAAAAACATCTAGTAGATTGGTTGAATCGTCTCTGAGAAACAAATACCCAAACTTTTGGTCAATTTTGCTTAAAATCCAAAATGGCGGCCAAACCACGTGACTGATCTGAATTTTTTTTTAGGTTTCTGAAAGAGCTTGATAAACAGATGCCATGAAGCAAAATTGAAAATATTCCCTCAAGTGTTGCCAGAGTAAAAAACTACTTCCTGTTTAGAAGAAATCCAAAATGGTGGCCAAACCACGTGACCAATCGTAAACATTTTTTCAAACATAAATGGGATTCATATATAGAAGCTAAATACTACATATGAGAGCATTCTGCTTGGTGGTTCTGAAGAAGAAGATTTTTAAGTGTTTTTTGCCGTTTTTAGGAAAAACAAAATGGCGGGAAAAGTCACATGACCGCTAAAGTTTTTATTGCTGATATTTATTACACATGAGTTGTACTATATACCATAAAAAAATCTAGACGCCTAGACCCTCAGAAAGTGGTCAAACAGCCACTTCCGGTTTTATTTCAATCCAATATGGCTGCCAAACTAATTGACCAATCGAAATTCTGAAAGCATGTTGCACCAGTTCACATTAGGGACTATCAGTATAGAGCATTATCAGACCATTCCGTTCAGCGGTTTTCTCAAACGGCTCGACGAAAAAAGTTACGGAAGAAAGAAAGAAAGAAAGAAGAAATTAAAGCCGCAAGCGGCGTCACCGGGGCCCAAGCTGACAAGATTCTGTTTCATAATTAATGAGATCACATGTTAGACAATCAGGTAGCTTGAATTATCAGTAACATGAGATCAAAATGAAATTGGTACCATGTATTTACCTGGTTTTGTTATCGAAATATGGTTTTCAGGATATAAAATGAGCCATGTTTTTATGCACAATAATGAGATCACATAATCATATATAGCCATTTCTAATGTCAGTTACATCTTTCATTCAATGTCTTCATAATGACACTAGTTACATGTCCTGCTCTGCGACAGTGTTTTAGATATGACTGCTATGCATATTAATGAGTTCACATGACCATATACGGTCATCTGTTATTTTTATCAAATCTCTTGTTCACTGTTGTCATAATAACACAGGATTCATCTTCCTAAGTACAACAGTGTTTAAAATATAATGGTTATGCATATTAATGAGTTCACATGACCATATATGGTAATCTGTTATTTTAATGAAATCAATTGTTTAATGTTGTCATAATAACACAGGTTTCATCTTCCTAACTCCAACAGTGCTTGAGATATATCAGTTATGCATATTAATGAGGTTAGAAGCCCCCACCCCTTAGGCACCCAGCGACAAAACCCAGCCACGTGCCATTCGGTTGAAAGAATGCATATCAAGAGTAGTATGCACATATACAATTTTATCCAAATCGGACCAATACAACACATGTAATTGCACAAGATTTGTTTTCATAAAATCCAAGATGGCGGCCAAACCATGTGACTGATCATAATAATATTATTTTTCTCATATGGAGCTAAGGCTAGGCATGGTAAATATAAAAACATCTAGTAGATTGGTTGAATCACCTCTGAGAAACAAATGCCCGAACTTTTGGACAATTTTGCTTAAAATCCAAGATGGCGGCCAAACCATGTGACTGATCTGAAATCTTTTTTAGGTTTCTGAAAGAGATTGATATAGAGATGCCATACAGCAATATGGAAAATAATCTCTCAAGTGTGGCATGAGTAAAAAAACTACTTCCTGTTTAGAAGAAACCCGATATGGCGGCCAAACCACGTGACCAATCACAATAATTTTTTCAAACATAAATGGGATTCATATATAGAAGATAAATACTACATATGAGAGCATTCTGCTTGGTGGTTCTGAAGAAGAAGATTTTTAAGTGTTTTTTGCCGTTTTTAGGAAAAACAAAATGGCGGGAAAAGTCACATGACCGCTAAAGTTTTTATTGCTGATATCTATTACACATGAGTTGTACTATATGCCATAAAAAAATCTAGACGCCTAGACCCTCAGAAAGTGGTCAAACAGCCACTTCCGGTTTTATTTCAATCCAATATGGCTGCCAAACTAATTGACCAATCGAAATTCTGAAAGCATGTTGCACCAGTTCACATTAGGGACTATCAGTATAGAGCATTATCAGACCATTCCGTTCAGCGGTTTTCCCAAACGGCTTGACGAAAAAAGTTACGGAAGAAAGAAAGAAAGAAAGAATTAAAGCCGCAAGCGGCGTCACCGGGGCCCAAGCTGATCTATCATGACAAGATTCTGTTTCATAATAAATGAGGTCACGTTAGACAATCAGGTAGCTTGTATTATCAGTAACATGAGGTCGAAATGAAGTTGGTACCATGTATTTACCTGGTTTGGTTATCAAAATATGGTTTTCAGGATATATAATGAGCCATGTTCTTGTGCACAATAATGGGATTACATAATCATATATAGCCATTTCTAATGTCAGTTACATCTTTCATTCAATGTCTTCATAATGACACGAGTTACATGTCCTGCTCTGCGACTGTGTTTTAGATATGACTGCTTTGCATATTAATGAGTTCACATGACTATATATGGTCATCTGTTATTTTAATCAAATTTCTTGTTCACTGTTGTCATAATAACACAGGATTCATCTTCCTAACTGCAACAGTGTTTAAGATATAATGGTTATGCATATTAATGAGTTCACATGACCATATATGGTCATCTGTTATTTTAATCAAATCTCTTGTTCACTGTTGTCATACTAACACAGGATTCATCTTCCTAACTGCGACAGTGTTTTAGATATAACGATTACGCATATTAATGAGCTCACGTGACTATATATGGTCATCTGTTATTTTAATCAAATCTTTTGTTCAATGTTGTCATAATAACACAGGATTCCACTTCCTAACTGCAACAGTGTTTGAGATATGACAGTTATGCATATTAATGAGCTCACATGACCATATATGGTCATTTGTTATTTTAATCGAATCTCTTGTTCAAGGTTGTCATAATAACACAGGATTCATCATCCTAACTGCGACAGTGTTTGAGTTATAACAGTTATGCATATTAATGAGGTTAGAAGCCCCCACCCCATGGGTGCCCAGCCACGTGGCCTAGCAGTGTGCTATTGGGGCAAAATGATGCATCTGATGACACAAATGCACATACAAAATTTGAAAGAAATCAGACTAATACAAAACATGTAGTTGCATAATGTCTATTTTCACAAAATCCAAGATGGCGGCCAAACCATGTGACTGATCAAAATAATATTATTTTTCTCGTATGCAGCTAAGGCCAGGCATGGTAAATATAAAAACATCTAGTAGATTGGTTGAATCGTCTCTGAGAAACAAATACCCAAACTTTTGGTCAATTTTGCTTAAAATCCAAAATGGCGGCCAAACCATGTGACTGATCTGAATTTTTTTTTAGGTTTCTGAAAGGGCTTGATACACAGATGCCATGAAGCAAAATTGAAAATAATCCCTCAAGTGTTGCCAGAGTAAAAAACTACTTCCTGTTTAGAAGAAATCCAAAATGGTGGCCAAACCACGTGACCAATCGTAAAAAAATGTTCAAACATAAATGGGATTCATATATAGAAGCTAAATACTACATATGAGAGCATTCTGCTTGGTGGTTCTGAAGAAGAAGATTTTTAAGTGTTTTTTGCCGTTTTTAGGAAAAACAAAATGGCGGGAAAAGTCACATGACCGCTAAAGTTTTTATTGCTGATATTTATTACACATGAGTTGTACTATATACCATAAAAAAATCTAGACGCCTAGACCCTCAGAAAGTGGTCAAACAGCCACTTCCGGTTTTATTTCAATCCAATATGGCTGCCAAACTAATTGACCAATCGAAATTCTGAAAGCATGTTGCACCAGTTCACATTAGGGACTATCAGTATAGAACATTATCAGACCATTCCGTTCAGCGGTTTTCTCAAACGGCTTGACGAAAAAAGTTACGGAAGAAAGAAAGAAAGAAAGAAGAAAGAAAAAACCGGACAATAAGAATAGGGGCCTCGCCCTTCGGGCTTGGGCCCCTAAAAACCGGACAATAAGAATAGGGGCCTCGCCCTTCAGGCTTGGGCCCCTAAAAAACTGAACGATAATAATAGGGGCCTCGCCCTTTGGGCTTGGGCCCCTAAAAATCCGAACAATAAGAATAGGGGCCACGCCCTACAGGCTTGGGCCCCTAATTAAAGCCGCAAGCGGCGTCACTGGGGCCCAAGCTGACAACATTCTGTTTCATAATGAATGAGGTCACATGTTAGACAATCAGGTAGCTTGAATTATCAGTACCATGAGATCGAAATGCAGTTGGTTCCATATATTTATTTGAGATATGTGAACTCATTAATATTCATAACCTTCATGACCATATATGGTCATCTGTTATTTTAATCAAATCTCTTGTTCACTGTTGTCATAATAACACAGGATTCATCTTCCTAACTGCAACAGTGTTTAAGATATAATGGTTATGCATATTAATGAGTTCACATGACCATATATGGTCATCTGTTATTTTAATCAAATCTCTTGTTCAACGTTGTCATAATAACACAGGATTCATCACCCTAACTGCGACAGTGTTTGAGTTATAACAGTTATGCATATTAATGAGGTTAGAAGCCCCCACCCCATGGGTGCCCAGCCACGTGGCCTAGCAGTGTGCTATTGGGGCAAAATGATGCATCTGATGACACAAATGCACATACAAAATTTGAAAGAAATCAGACTAATACAAAACATGTAGTTGCATAATGTCTATTTTCACAAAATCCAAGATGGCGGCCAAACCATGTGACTGATCAAAATAATATTATTTTTCTCATATGGAGCTAAGGCCAGGCATGGTAAATATAAAAACATCTGGTAGATTGGTTGAATCGTCTCTGAGAAACAAATGCCCAAACTTTTGTTCAATTTTGCTTAAAATCCAAGATGGCGGCCAAACCACGTGACTGATCTGAAATCTTTTTAAGGTTTCTGAAAGAGATTGATATACAGATGCCATGAAGCAAAATTGAAAATATTCCCTCAAGTGTTGCCAGAGTAAAAAACTACTTCCTGTTTAGAAGAAATCCAAAATGGTGGCCAAACCACGTGACCAATCGTAAACATTTTTTCAAACATAAATGGGATTCATATATAGAAGCTAAATACTACATATGAGAGCATTCTGCTTGGTGGTTCTGAAGAAGAAGATTTTAAAGTGTTTTTTGCCGTTTTTAGGAAAAACAAAATGGCGGGAAAAGTCACATGACCGCTAAAGTTTTTATTGCTGATATTTATTACACATGAGTTGTACTATATACCATAAAAAAATCTAGAAGCCTAGACCCTCAGAAAGTGGTCAAACAGCCACTTCCGGTTTTATTTCAATCCAATATGGCTGCCAAACTAATTGGGCAATCAAAATTCTGAAAGCATGTTGCACTAGGTCACATTAGGGACTATAAGTATAGAGCTTTTTCAGACTATTCAGTTTAGCAGTTTTCTCAAACGGCTTGACGAAAGAAGTTGTGGAAGAAAGAAGAAGAAGATTTGATTTTTAACATGAACATTTATTAATCGAAAGACGTCATTAATACATATCAGTTATTTACATATATTATCGCATGTTCATGTTAAATCATTTTGTATTAAGGGTACGATTGAAAATATATTAAAATACATTTCACATTACAATGGTGTAAAATCTTGTTTCACATTGGACAACATTAAGTATAAAAGTTAAAAAAATATTCATTAAAAGGAGATCTGTAATAGTTCATTGAAATACATATATGTGATTTAGGTTAGTGTCACTTCTGGTAGGATAAGACTATTGTCGTCGACGGTGGCTATGGCATCATTGAGACACCAGATGTTGATGAAGCGTTTCAGGTTGGCAGAGTTTCGATAGTACAGAAATTCACCATGGATCCTGGATCGTAGTCTTTCTTTGAATACCTGTAGGACATCAATGGAGCCTTCGTTTTTCAGCGCATTACGTCGAGATAAGTGGATTGACAATTTTGCTGTACACATTATGTAATTGACAAGTGCATGAGCCTGTACTTCAGTGTCTGGACATTTTTTCGGAGGTTTAGGTGGACCCAGTACATGCCACCAGTATGGAATGTTTGTGTCGCAGTCTACCAGTTTTTTGCACAGAGTGTTGATTACTGTAAACAAGGGGTTTAGTCGTCTGCATTGTAAGAATATATGTAGGAGATCATCTTGATCAGTACAAAATGGGCATTTGTTGTTGTCACTGTAGTGACATGACAGTAAGAAGTTACCAGTCAAATATGACCCATGCATGATCCGCCACATTAGATCGCCTTCCCGTTTTGATATCGGGAATAGATAGCATCCTTTAAAGTTGCATTTTATAGCATCAGGTAGGGATAACAGATCTCTCCAGATGGTGTCTATGTGATCTGGTAGTCGAGTGTGAAACTGAGCGAGGATGATAAATTTGTAAATTTCCCCCTTTTCTTGTTTATATAAGGGAACGTTAAGTGTGACCTTGTCGGTTATGTAGCTGAGTTCAACGTTGTAGTTGCTATTCAGTGGTATGTCTTGTTGCATGTTGCCTAGATATGCGTCTATTTTATTGACAAAGTTCTGTGGGATAGATTCCTTTATTTTTTTGAGTATTTGTTCGAGTACGCGTTTTGATTGTATGTGAATAGCGCTATGCAATTCGTCATATGGTAACCATCTTCTATTATTGTGGTCAATCAGATCACCTATTTTTACAATTTTAGCGTCAACAAATGGCTGACACACGAGGGGGATTTTCTCGACATGGTGCAGTATAAGATGGTTGTTAAAAAGTGGTTCATTTAAGATGTCGTGTACCGATGATGGTTTGCCTTTGCGGATTGTTTTAAAGCTAGCCCATGTACTTAAAATGTCATAATAAAATGATTCTGTGTGTTGAGGTAAAATGGGGGGCATTTGTATAATGAATAGCTGTTTTGTAAAATTCAAGTTGGATGAGTGCTGCAGAAAATGATCAGTGAAACTAAAACATGGGTGGACAATTGATGAGTATAGATATCTCTGAATATACTGTAGTCTGAATGCTTTCATCCGGCTTGAGATGTGGACCATGCCTTGTCCACCAAGTTTAAGAGGAATGTAGACCAGCTCAGCTGGTTTCCAATGATGTCCATGCCACAGAAAAGCAATAAAAAGTCGCTCCGCTTCTCTGACAAATGAGACAGGCGGGACCAGACAGATCAGAGGGTGAAAGATTTTAGATGCAGCAAGCTGGTTAATGACAATAATGCGGCCTCTATAGGAGATAGAGGCAGCGAAGCGCCCCCACCAGTCTAATTTAGACTTTACCTTATTGAGTGCATTCTCCCAGTTTTTATTGACAAACTCGACAGTATTCCCAATATAAACTCCAAGCATTTTTAGCCCTGTGTTATTCCATTGGATGCCCATAGGAGCGTCAGTTCTATTTTTCCAAGCTCCTACCCATAGCCCTTGTGATTTTTCATGGTTCACTTTAGCATTTGATGCTTTTTCGTACACAGCAATCCAGTGCGATAATTTTAAAAAGTCAGAATCCCTTGTGATAAAAAAGCTGACATCGTCAGCATATGCAGTTAAATTGCATTTGCGATCTCTGTAATGTGGTATTTGTAATCCTTCAATGTTGCTTGCCGATCTAATTTTATGCAGCAGCGGCTCTATTGCTAGGGCATACAACTGACCAGAGAGGGCGCAACCTTGTCGAATGCCCCGAAGAAATGGGATTGGAGCGGTCAATGAACTATTGACACGAGCGATGCTTTGCGCATTAGTGTAGATCATTTGAATATATTGGATAAAAATATTGCCAAAGCCAAATGCCTTTAGCACATTAAAAAGGTAGTCATGGTTGACTCTATCAAACGCTTTGGACTGATCAAGTGAGACAATACCTAGAGGTAGGTTACATTTGTTGCCGTATGTCACAGTGTCACGGAGAAGGTGGATGTTGTCATAAATCTGTCTATTTGGAATGGTATAGCTCTGGTCTATGTGGATTATGTCCCCAAGTACAGTCTTTAGTCGTAGTGAGATTGTTTTGGTAAAGAGTTTATAGTCTGTGGTGAGCAGACTGACTGGTCTCCAGTTTTTGATGAGTGTATTATCCCCTTTTTTTGGAAGTAGTGCAATGACTGCCCTTTGACATGACAAAGGGAGTGCGCCATCCTCGATGGATGCTAAAAGAACCTCATGTAAGTCGTGCCCGATTACGGGCCAAAATTGCTTAAAAAATTCACAGGGAAGTCCATCTATTCCGGGAGTTTTCCCATTAGGGATAAGTTTAACCGAAGCAGAAAGCTCTTCAAAAGAGATTTGTTCATCGCACAGGGAGATTGCGTCATCGCTAAGTTGAGGCAGATTTTGAAGAATTTCATTTTGAGCCTCCATGCAAACAGGGTCAGGGGAGAACAAATCGGAATAAAACTCTTTAACGATGTGGCGAATGTCTTTTGGGTTTTCAGTGAGAGTATTGCTGTGATTACGTAGCTGAGATATTGTGCGTTTGGAACCCTTGTTTCTTTCAAGATCTAAGAAGAAAGCACAACATTCATCGGATTCGTTCAGTAGTTTATGGCGCGAACGAATATTAGCCCCACGTGTTTCAAGTTTTTTCAGTTCACGCAGTGCACTTTTCTTTTGTTCATATATGTTTTTGAGAGATGGGTCGTTCGCAAGACGTGTCTCGATATTATCAATTTCGTTTTGCAGTTTATTCTTTTCAAGTTTGTTATTTTGCGATTTGTTGCTACAGTATTGTTTTGTTAGTTCTTTAATTTTGTATTTGCCAACGTCCCACCACAGTTGTATTTTTGAGTATTTTGACTTTTGTATTCGCCATTGCGACCAGAAATCGGCAATGGTTTCGCAGAACGTTTTGTCTTCTAAAAGACTGGTATTAAAACACCAGAGTGGAGGGTGATTTCCAACCTTTTTCTGTGCTATAACAAGTTTTATAGGTTTATGATCGGATAGAGTTGATGCAGAGTCAATTAACACACTAATGATTTTTGATGCTAGCGTGTTAGTGATGTAGAACCTGTCCAGTCGGGAGTAACTGTCACCTCTTGACCAAGTAAATGCCCTGGTGTTGCCATGGAAGCGACGCCAGGCGTCTATGAACTTAAAACGATTAACAATATTTTGCAATACTTGTGTTGAAGGGGCATTGGGTTCAAACGTGCGGTTGCGGTCGAGCGATGGATTTAAGGTGCAGTTAAAATCTCCGCCCACAATTATACAGTCATTTTTATCAAGTTCATTTATGGTTTTTTTCAATGTGTTAAAAAATGCAGAACGCTCAACACCATTTGTGGGTGCATATACATTCAATAAGTGGTACCTGGATCCGTTTACAGTAGCATTAACGTGTAATAACCTGCCATTGACTATACTACGTGAAGAGTTGATTGTGATGTTTTTGTTTGGAGACACAAGAATGGCAACACCTGCTGATGTTGTGGTGCCATGTGAGAAAGCAATAGGAGCGCGCCATACAATTTGCCACCTGGCTTCGTCAGCATGAAGCGAGTGGGTTTCTTGCAGAAAACATAGATCGGCATTCTGGTTTAGTTTTAAATAGTTGAAAACACTGTGACGTTTTAAAGAATCACGGCATCCATTTACATTCCATGTTGCCACAGAGATGTTCAGCATGATAAGATGTAGTAATAACAATCGGTAGTACATGACAAGTAGAGATGCGTTATAAAGAAATATATCCTGTGTTGATAAGTAGATATCGAGGTCATTAACATAGTAATTGTTGTACTGTTCAATGCTAATAAGCATAGAAGACACAAAGTGACAATACATGATCTTATGTCGGTCATAAGGTTATCTGGTGACGTGAAAGCATATATATTATATTTTGAAATACAGTAGTTATTTGGTGTTTCAGCACAGAGTTTATAATAAACTTTACTGTAAACAAGCAAACAAGTGTACTTAGTGATAAGGTATAATATCACTACGATGAACGTATTTGAATGTGCTTGTAAAGTATAAATATAGATTGTTTTATTTATACTAACGTATATGCAGTTCGTTATAGGTTGGGTGTATAGCTTGAAATACTCAGTGAGTAGATTGGGTGATATTGGGCAGCTACGCTTAAAGGCAAGGAAGTTGCAGCAAGCCGCTGTGAAAACACCGTGTGTGTATAATATTAGTGTAATAGAGATATATAACATTTGTTTAAAAATATATGTACAGTTTATTTCTAAGTTAAAAACGAGTTTATAGTCCACAGAGTGTAGACTAGGTGCATGTCGGCGGGAATATCTGACAATTCGTATCACCGTGGTACCGACACAAAAACACATTACCATTGGAATAAATATATTCAAATATACTTTGCTTTCAGAGCAGAATACACAGTTTACTATAACAAAGAGTTTATAGTCCACGATATGTAGACTCGGCGAGTGCTTAATAGCCCACTCAAACATACTAGTACTTATCACCGTAACATGTAGGCAAGACGTCTGTGAGATATAATACATGCTGATTTTGAAAATACGTATATAATTTGTTTTAGTTTGGGCATGAGCTTTATAGTCCGTGACATGTAGACTAAATGTAGTCAAGTGTGAGGTTTGAAAGGCAAAGGTCACCACGGCTGTGTTATGCACAAAGGAGACTAGTAGAATATAAAAGTATACTTTATTTTGGTGTTGGCATATACAGTTTATTTTGATTATGATAAAGAGTTTATTGTCCACGATGTGTAGACCGTCTGTAACCAAGACATACCATTCAGTGGTGATTATCAATATCACCATGGCAACATAATACAAGCAAAGAACGTGAGCATTGTGAAAATATATTTCTTCTGCGGAGATACATATGTAGTTAGTAATAGTTGAGATAAAGAGTTTATAGTCCACGATGTGCAGACTGTCTGTAACCAAGACATGCCATTCAGTAGTGATTATCAATATCACCATGGTAACGGCACGTGAGCAGAGAACGTGTATGCTGTGAAAATACATTTCTTCCATAGTGTTGTTTATGTAATTACTAGTAGTTGTGATAAAGGGTTTATAGTCCACGTTATGCAGACTCTTAGTTGTCAAGTGAAACCATTTAATGTACATTATCCATATTGCTATAGCAACCACTTGTGAATGCGTGGTCGATGAGGGAGACATTCTATTAGAGCAGTCAGTGGACTGACATGCACTAGATATACTATTGACAAATATAATGGTAATAAAGGAAAAAGTGTGATACATTACGACTTATATTGTAGGTTACGAGACTTTATGTAACTCTGAAGTTTTATTAGTACTTTCTGAATGCGAGCTTTTTCTAATGCACCAGGAACACCAGAGTTCCGAAGTAGCTTAAAAGACTTGTATAATTTACGTGCGTCAGAGCAGTAGTCCAAGCATCGATCTACGATTTTTTTTTGAACCTTTGATGTCTTTCAATAATTTCATGAGTTGATCAAATTGTATCGTATCCCCAGATTGATCTGATTGATATATTTGATCTGAGATATCAGAGTGTATGGACGCTATGTCTGAACACTCACTAATGTTGTCCTCATTATCAAAGTCACTTTCTTCACTCGCCCCCACCATTGGATTGGGTTTCGGGGGTGGGGTAAGAAAGTAGGATGTTGTTGAAGGAGGGGGTCGTACCCTCTCTTCTTCGGATAATATATGTGCATTTCTATCAAAAGGATCAATAAAAGTGTCGCTGATGGTGTTTACCTCTTTGTTTGTTGTAGTATTACCATTGGTGGTGTTATTGTCATTTGTCAACTTGTTACTAACATTTATATTGTTATCAGTTTTTGTGTTTTCATGATCATTATTCGTTTTTCCATGTTGGGTGTTGTGATTATCATCATTAGTATTATCAATTTTAGCTTGCTTCTTTGCGTGGGACGAACTTGAAACAGTTTTTGATTTAGTTTCAATACGTTTAATTGATTTTGTAAGAGCAACATTTATACTTTCAGTAATAATGTTTTCGATTATGTCATTAACTGTGGTGTCATTAGTGTCAATATTGGTTTCCATTGGTGTGACCGTTTCGTTATTCATTCCATTGAGTTTGTTCAAACTCACATTAGTGTCATCAGTCAGGTTGCGAGGACAATTTCTGCGTATATGTCCAGTCTCTTTACATTGAAAACAGCGCATTTCATCAGTTGAAATATACACAGAATAAGGACGACCCTCAAACATAACACTAATTAACCCGTTAATATGCTCACTCTTCAATAAAACAAATGCTTGTCTACGGAAAGATTTAACGTGTTTCAAGGATTCTGACTTGCATCCTAGAGAGATCGTACGCATACTTCCCACAACACGCCCATAAACAGACAATTCCTTTACAAGTAAAGAATCAGGAATAAATGGTGGAACGTTGGATAATATGACACGTGTTGCAGGTTTCACCAGCTGTTCAATGCAAACAAGTTGCTCCTCAATGACAATACCCAAACTTATGACATAGTCAACCAAGTCTGTTGAAGACAGAAAAACAACGACAAAGCGGTTCATTCTGGACGCAGCTATGATATTTTCATCTCCAATAACAGCGCCAATTGCAGAGACATACTGTTCAACTGTAAAGTTTTCAAATGAGGCGCACCTCACAGCGTGTTTTCGCGTAAGTGAAACGCCAGGTGGTCGATAAGTGGGGGCGGCCATCTTGCCAGCCCCACACAAACCAACACAAAAATAAAATCAAACAAAAATCTCAGCAATCCGCTGGTATTAGAAAACAAAAACCAAGTAGAAATGATATAGAAAGTACCACGATAATAGTGGTGGTAAAATTAAACAATAGAAGCACTTCCCTGGCTTAAAATGAACCAATATCCTGGAGCTCCAGTAAAGCACGTCCTCTCTCCATAGAAGAAGAAGAAGAAGAAGAAGAAGAAGAAGAAAGAAGAAGAAAAAACCGGACAATAAGAATAGGGGCCTCGCCCTTTGGGCTTGGGCCCCTAAAAACCGGACAATAAGAATAGGGGCCTCGCCCTTTGGGCTTGGGCCCCTAAAAAACCGAACAATAAGAATAGGGGCCACGCCCTACAGGCTTGGGCCCCTAAAAAACTGAACGATAATAATAGGGGCCTCGCCCTTTGGGCTTGGGCCCCTAAAAAACCGGACAATAAGAATAGGGGCCTCGCCCTTCAGGCTTGGGCCCCTAAAAACCGAACAATAAGAATAGGGGCCTCGCCCTTTGGGCTTGGGCCCCTAAAAAACTGAACGATAATAATAGGGGCCTCGCCCTTTGGGCTTGGGCCCCTAAAAACCGGACAATAAGAATAGGGGCCTCGCCCTTCAGGCTTGGGCCCCTAAAGAAAAAACCGGACAATAAGAATAGGGGCCTCGCCCTTCGGGCTTGGGCCCCTAAAAACCGGACAATAAGAATAGGGGCCTCGCCCTATGGGCTTGGGCCCCTAAAAACCGGACAATAAGAATAGGGGCCTCGCCCTTCGGGCTTGGGCCCCTAATGAACCGTTGTCTGGTTGTCATGACATTGACCTTTGCGGACATAATCAACCAATGATAAAAGTGGATTCACACAATCCTGTTGTTACATTGTACCAAGGAGCATAGACCTTAGAATGTCTATGCAAGGAGGTACCATGGAACTATATAGTTCCATGGAGGTACTAACG